>NW_027272771.1:0-62783 GCF_040938485.1 Diadema antillarum
CCCCATCCCCCCCCCCCCCCCATAAAAAAGTGTACTGGTGATGGTAGTCACATAATGCCCATGTTTATCTGTATCAGACTCTAAGCAGAAGGCAAAATGTGCAATCAGCAAGCAGTCAGTTAGCCTGTGTTGTGGTTTGTTTGTGTAAGAGTTATCTTGGCAAGCTTCAGGGATGAGTGAGGTGTTCTTTGAAAACAAACCTTGCAAAGTGTCAGATAATAAGACCCCCCTCTCTGAAAAACAAAAAAGAAGAAAAAAGTTGCCAAACCCTTCAAGCAAGGTGACTAGATAGCACAAGCCAAGCTGCAATTTTGGGCAGTCACAGTACCTTGTAGGCCTACAGTGAACTCGTAATGGAGGTTTGATGAATATCGATATTGGGATTAAATTGTCAAAATACAGTAGGCCTGTATTCACAGTTTTTTTACAATGGTAACTCATGGGGGTATTATTACCTGAGTGCCTTATAGGTATACCTAATGCTAATTATGATTGTAAGAATTGTAAATATAATCCTACATCAACGAGATATGTACATATGTGGATGTGTTTGTATACGGTAATATTCATCAATAACTTAATATAGGGTTTTATATATAATTAGCATCAGTGATGAAAATGTTATCCATCATGTGATTTCTTTGGATGCAGCTCTGTCTCTCTGTCCAAAGTTGTGGCATGCAATGTGTAGACCTATTTAATTTGAAGGGGGGGGGGGGGAGAGATGGACTGCAGGGTGCAAAAACTGAGGCAATGTTGCCAACAGGAAGGTTCCAATGTTTAGCATCATAATTATGTCATGAATGTCTTCCTTGTGTGGAGAAGAAAACGGTGCCTTTGAAAAGACCTCCTCCTGAGCCAGAGGCCTCTGCCTCATCTGTTTGTGTTTCCTGTCCAAACACTGATGAGTGTCCGTGAGTCAAGTTATGGAACTCCCCACACCACCATCATAACATTGCTATAGCTGGCCAAGAATGAACTGCAGCGCTGTTGGGCCATTCACGCTCACAGTGTAAACTATGTGTAAACATGTATTTTTTTTTAAAGAAATGCGTCACTCTATCTATGGTGAAACTTGGCAAAGAACTGTGCCAAAAGGCAGCCAAAATATCACAGGAAAAAAAATACACACTGAACTGTTATATCTCTAACTTACCAGTTTGATTTGAGCACCTACAGCCCTACTCTGAAAAAAAAAAAGAAGAAAACCCAACCCAAGTGTAATTTTTGTAAGAATAATCACCCTACATCTAACTAGCCATGACTGCTTGTGTGATATATGTGATTTTTGAGAGTCAAGTGCATGTTGCTATGGTTACATGCAGACTGTCAAGTTGGTTGTTGCATTCATATGACAGTAAAGAAAAGTCCATTGATACATTTGTTGTTGTTTTTTTCGGATAGTGCACTAACCTAACATTGATTTTTGTTGTTGTTGTTGCAACATGAATCTAAACTATGAAATATTGCAACTGTAAATATCACAATTTGTCCTGACAGCAATAGGCCTCTATATACAAGAAAATGTACATATACTTTCTATAAACTCCTTATTTCTCCCTCCCTCTCTCTCTCTCTCTCTCTTTCTCCTCTGGTGTCCAAAACATCTCAAAAGCCTCTAGTGAGGTTGCTCTTGCCCCGCCTAGCGCATTCTAATATACCTACTGCCCTGATGAGCTCGTTTTTCTTAATTTGGGAGATAAGATGATGAACTGTTATTATTACATGGGTGGTCAGTTCAGAGTCACCCTCAGGAGAGGCCTTCCTTCCAGTCTAGCCTTCAATGAAAGAAAACAAAAAGGACAAACAAAGATTTCATTTCCAAGGAAGAGAAAAGACTATATACCCCGCGTTCACATTGGTCCCCGCGACGCGGGGAAAGTCCCGAGCTGTGGGACTTTCTCCTCCAAAACCATAATGTGAACGCTCGCTGGGACTTGTCCCCTCGTCCCCGCGAAGCAAGTCGGGTACGGGGACAAGATTTGGAGGGGAGAGTGACCTTGGGGCGCAATTGATAGCGTCCAGCTGTGGTCATCAAATGTGCGCATGCGCTATGCCTGGATTCAAGTGGCAGAGCTCGCTCCAAGCCCCAAAATGCCCCCACAGCTCGGGGACAGATGAGATACCAATGTGAACGGTCAGTCGTAAAAAAGATAAGATCTCTTGTGGCTGTCCCCGCGTCGCGGGGACCAATGTGAACGCGGGGATAGTCTACGCAAAGAAGGCAGACTATCAAATCTGACTTCCGAGCACTGTAACTTATGGTGGCCATGACTGGGGGGCTGCCAAAGAAGAACAAAAGCATTTTCAATGGGTTATGCAATTAGCCAGGTGCGTTACTGCATGTCAATGCATAAGTTATCTTTCGTTTGGCATACTTGAAGCCTCCAGTTAGAGATTACCATAGAAAACAGTACCCACACCAAATTGGTCAATACTTTTGGCTTGAATAATGTGGGGATTGTTTAACAGATGTTTCCAACTTCAAAAACTGAAGTTACATAGTCCTACAATTTTTTACGTGGATGCTGCTAGCCTCTGAAAGTAGTGTCATGCACACAGACAAAAATAGCGAGATGTGGATCGTGATCCAAATACTATGTTTGCGTCAAAAAAGTGAAAATCTGTCAGCTGACTAACATGAGATGAATTATGTAGCATTTCGTACTAGACAGTATTGTCAGAATAAACTGTCCAGTAAATGGTTTGTGATTTTTTCATAGATGTTTAGCTAGTGATGGCATAATTCCTAAAACTTTCTGTGTTGAATTGTTTTTCATGCCTTCGAATATCACAATACATGTCTGTCTGTAATATTTAACAATTTCTGCATTTGCAAAACGACAGCGTGAGATAGCCTTCTGTCACCACTATATCAGACAGTTGTCCTTTTGCATATGACCTCAACATTTGTCGTGTCTTACAGGTTTGATCAACCCGTATACTATGTGCTGACTTTGTCATTTACATGTATGTCATGTGTATAAATCATTCTGTCTAGTCAATGGGAGATGATGACTGAACAGATATATTTGTGCCAACGTAAGTTTGTGGCTGTAAAATCAATTTCTCTTGTGATACTTTGAGAACATAATTTTCCTATCCTCACTAATCATTTGGCAAGCTGCTGGGAAAAAAAGAGACACACAGATTATTAGAACAATATGGATGTTTATAAAGTTACTACAGATTGTTCATTGCCAACGCTAATCAAATTTGAGCTTAAAGTGCAACCATGAGGATTAAAAAAAGAATGACGTCGAGAACAGCAAATGAGCGCAAAACACCTACGATGAGGAATGAGAAGAATTCCCATTTCTGAGAAGGAGATAATGTCAGACACCTGCCCGTGTTTTGAAATATGATATCTTCGGCGTGATCTTCTCTTCCGTTGGAGTGTCAGTGAGGTTTTCTTCTCTGTGGCAAATCTAGTGCCATCCGGTCGTGGTGTGAAGGATCAATTACGAAAAAATGACTCAGGAATTAACGGTAATGATAAGCAGGAAGTGCTTATAGCTTATTAAGGCCACCGTACTCATCCATCTCATAGTCCATTTTCTTGGAGCGGAGGTGAGACAATCTAAAGAGAGTCTGGTCAGAAGTCATTCAAAACCTTGTCCTGTGTCCATTTGCAAAGTTTTTTTTTATGACTCTTTGTCTTGGTAGTAATGATGAGGAAAGATTGATGAGACAAATGACTCGGGTACTAGTTCTACAGCTGTGATTTGATGGGAGATTGTCACAAGTGAATTGAGAGTTTAAGGGGGATGGATACGTCAGGAACTCAGAAGCCTTGAAAAAGAGGCTCAAGACCTGGGTCATTGTTAGTTGAAAATAGACAAGAGTGAATGTTTTCTATTAATGATCTGATTGTCCTCATATCCACACAGAATGTTAGCTGTGCTAGCAAGAAGAGACACACAGACTCCATCCAAGGAGTCTCCCATACACCTCTGGAACGAACCTTTAGCAATTCAGTTCAGCCGTAGAGTTCAATCAAAATCCCCTGAAATAGTTTGTCTGTCTTTATATATCCTTCATGCAGATATTTCGATGGATATAGCGCCAACGCTGATCACTTTGTACGACTCAGTAGCAGCAAACAGCCAGGTGCCAGAGGACTCGGCCAAGGATGAAGGGGAGGAGGAGGAGGAGGAAGTGCAGGCTCAGTTGCAGCAGGACTGCCAGTCACGTGACAAGGAAGAGCCAATTGCCTCTGCGGAGACCCCGACAACGTTGGCTGCGGTGCGCCCGCGAGGGTCAGAAGCATGTGCGCCTGCCACCGATGATGTCACCCCTGTAACCCAGGGAAAGTGTAGTGCTGAAGAGCTCGGCGACACGCGGGCCCGGGAAGGCAGGGTGTGCGAGCAGGCGGCTGGAGAGGGGAGGACAGTCCACGGACCAATCCCTCCTGCCAATCACAGCTTCTTGCACTCCGAGGGACTGCGAGTGCCGCTCCTGGACGGTGACAATATCGATTCATATCTTGACAGGACTACAGAAACACAGCGAGACAATGGCTCACCCGGCTGCAATAGCGTTTCAAGTGCAAATATGGAATCCCCGATGCCGTGTCGGGATAAAGTGAACCTGAATGGAGCTCGCGACGCTAACCACAACGTGGAAGATTCCAGTAGGATGGTTAGCAGTGACAGTCCGGAAAATATGGCAATAGATGTAGACTTCAACAGCAATAGCAATAATGACTGCAGACCGCGGGCCCAGAGCGCAGATCTCTTGTCAGATAACAGGCGATGGAGCCAGAGGCAGAGACCTGCCAGTGCCGAGATTGCCTCGGTGGACTACACAGATGATGGGGGCCCATCGTCGGAGACTGTCGCCCACAAGGACGACCAGCCGCATGGGAGCGGCTCCCCGGTCAGGCAGAATTCATCTCGGATAAACCCGCCCATCCTCGTCACCAATGCACCCCTCCAGCATGAGGCGATGTCTCCGCCCACTTCGCCTCCAACATCACCCCCAATGAGCCCCACCTTAAAGAGACCAAAGGCGGTCTTTGCCATACCAGGAATACCCTATGTAGATCGGATCGTGGAGGAGATCATAGACACAGAGAGGAGTTATGTCAGGGATCTAGGTGCCATCATCCAGGTAAAGCTGTCTATTTGAACAATCAATCATTTAGGAAAATGGACCATCTTTTGCTACAAATTTTGTATTATCTGGCAGGTGATGATTGTGAAATTACCTTTTTGAGTTTAACGAAGAGACACAAGGTCATATGAAACAACAAGACATTTCAAATCTGCCCAATCTAAACATTAGATACTGCAAGAAAGCACTGTAGGAATCACACTGAATTGTAGTGAATGTAATTCCTTTTCTAAGTGATGAATGTCCATTTCAGGGTAGAGAAAACGTGTTCCTGTTTATTCAAGCCTAGGATCACTAGACAACAATGCAGCCTTCAGAGAAACTAGTTTCATTTAAAATTGAGCTTACTCCTGAAACTGGTGTTAGTTTCAATCTTATAACCTCTCTCTCAAACTCTCTCTCATTGTGGGTAGAATTCAAAGGGAGTCTATGTTGATTGAGATACAGATGTTTAGATATCTATTGGCACAATGCATACGAGACCTCACAGCCACCAGCACGAAGGGGATAACATACTTTGCAACAGACTGAAGGGGGGGGGGGGGGGGGAACAAAATAAAACTCACACCAAAACAAACATGCAATCAATGCAGATCATAACAAACAGGAAGGTCTCACAATTATCACTAAAAAGACTCGCTTCTGGTGTGAAAGAGATCACCATTAAAGGGGAAGGCTAGTAACTGATCAGTGGGAATCGGTGGAAATGCTGGGAGATGATTGTTCCAATCCTTATGGGATTCATTCAAGAATACATTATCATTTTTGTTGTGTGAAAACTATTTGCTTCAGAATGGTCTCATATTCAAGTAATGTGCAGTTTAATGTTTCCAGGTAAGCGTCCCTGGTCAGTGACGGGGCATTAATCTGCACATTACTTGAATATGAGACCGTTCTGAAGCAAATGATTTTCACACAACAGTAGATATATAATGTACTCTTAAATGAATCCCACAAGGATTGGAACAATCATCCCCCAGCATTCGCACTGATTCCCACTGATCAGGTACTAGCCTTCCCCTTTAAGACTATGATGTCCATTTGAGTCAGATCTAGAAGGACTGCCATGCATTCATAAGTTCCAGTGTCCAAACATTGTCCTCTTGATATTAGAGATCTTGTGTATCAGTTTTCCTTCAAAAAATGCAACCCTTCAATGAAAAAAAAAACCAACAACAACAACAACAAACAAACATAAACAAATATGCCAATAGTTCTCTTAAAATCATTTTCCATGTAATCATGAAAATTACCATATATGAATAAGTTCTAGCGTCCATACATTGTCCGCTTGATTTTATGGGGCTTTGCCTATCAGTTGTCCTTTGAAATAAACAAATACAAGAAAAAATATTACAGAAATTCTAGAACTACTTTCCATATGAGTGCTATAATTTCTGCATTATTTAACCAATTCAAGAGTTTAATAGTTTTTATGATATTTTTCTCTAGAACTGTCAAGTTTTCATGAAAAGAAATGCATAATCAAAGCTGCATCTGTCTGCACAAGATCAGGCATGGCACTTCTTTTCATGGAGTTATAGCAAAATATCTGAGATGATTGTTGATGTTGACTATGTCTACTCATTTTGTATGAACTACGGCAGAAGTTGTATTTTTAGATACAATGTGACTCAAAAGCAGGTTTTATGTCAAGATTTTTTAATGAAGATTTTGATGAATTTAGTTTCTGCATATAATTCTGAAATATTTTTATCAAATGTGGGAACTACTGCATAATTTTTACAGAAGTTCAAATCTTTCAATTCAATTTCAATTTAAGTGAGCTTTTATTTCCATCCAACAGAAATGTAAAACAAATCTTCATAGTTATTACATGAGGGTATTTTTATTTTTAGTTGGTCTGTGAAGCTCAGTGAATAGTTTATGACATTTACAGCTTTGTAGTCATGTGGCTAACCCATTTCACATCAAAAGTGTTCCCCCCCCCAAAAAAAAAAAAAAAAATAGTTTGTGTTTTGGTATCCATGGATATTGTGATAGTTCAATAGCTACATATCTCTCATGAGCTTGAAAAAGTCCAGAGGCTAAGAAGAGGTAGGGCAATATGAAATGAGTGGTGTTAGCAGAGAAGGTCAGATTTTAACTGCAATTAATATTCCGATTTGCATCTGAATTTTGAGCCAGCTACGCCTACTTGGGCATATATGGGCCGGAGATTAAAGTCGTAAAAGTTCTTGTCAGTTTGCATACATGATGTTTACTTCGAGATGAATGCTGTTTCACTGTACTATTATATTTTGTGGGAATTCTTTTGAAACCTTTGGATGTGGTATGGTTTTGTACCACCGGTTTGAAATGAACAATTTATACTTGGTGCCATGGACAAGCTCATGTTGTGTACTGGGTATGGTGGATTAACTGTTTGGTTGAGAAAATCTCCCCTTCTTTGTGTTGTCACGCATAAATGATGTCTCCGTGTTATGTGAGAGCAACTTCTCTGCAGTGATTTTTTTTTTTTTAATTTCCCTCACAAAGCTTGGAGAGTAATTGTGTTCATATTGCGGGCGTAAGCCAATTACAAGCTCAGAGTCGCTTTCATAAAAAGACTGTTTATTGAAGGATATGGAGGTATTGACAGGTAATGCCAATGATTTTCCAGTTGAGGAGCACAATTACTGCAAATTTGTTGTGATCAATCGAAGGACTGGTGAAACCTAAGGAAGAATAACATTGACGTCTAGGCTAACAATGTGAAAGGGTCGTAGGAGAGCTGTATTTTTTAAGACTAAGAGGGGCTTCACAATTACCAAAGCATTTATTTAAAATCACGTTTTCTGAAACGTGTTTGTAAACTTTTTTTCTAGAGGGTATACTGAGAGTCAGACACACATAAAATGAGCCCCTCGTGTACTCCTAACTACAAACAGAATTCTATGCAACAGTGGCGTCATTAACTCCGTGGCATGTCAATCAAAGATGCTACTCTTGGTACACTCCCATGTAAAGAGTATGTACATGTATATCTATGCACACACCATGAAGGTCAAGTTAAGCATCACCCTTTGACAGATTAAACTGTTCAGAGTCCCAAAAGTGCTTCCAAATTCATTCAAGTCATCAATGGAGAACACCTCTGGACCACAACTGGCAAAATTTGATTTGAAGAATGTGCTTGTGAAAATTGTGAGTCAAGTTTCCTGTCTGACTTAACAAAACAAAAAAAAGAATACTTACTCATTTGATGTCTATAGAAAGTGTTAAGGACAAGTCCACCTTCATATACATGTTGATTGAGGGAATGCAACAATATTAGTAGAACACATCAGTGAAAGTTTGGGGAAAATCGAACAATCTGTTCAAAAGTTATGAATTTTTAAAGTATCTGTGCTGTCACTGCTGGATGAGAAGACTACTACAGCGTATGATGTCACTTGCATACAAGGATATAAGGAAAATAAAAAGAGAATTTCACAAAACTTTACTTTTTGAATAAAGTGCACAGTTATTCGTCTTGTTACTGACATATGTTAAGGGTAATATTATTCCCCCGTCTTCTGAAAGAGAGAAGTCGAGTATTCCTATGCAAGGCTAGAAAAGTGAAAATATGTTAAATTTCTTTATTCTTTCTTTATATCATTGTACACATGTGACATCACAAGCTATACGTAGTAGTCTTCTCATCCAGCCGTGACTGAGCATGAACTTCAAAAATTCATAACTTTTGAACGGATCGTCCGATTTTCCTCAAACTCTCACTGATGTGTTCTACCAATATTGCTGTATTCTCTTAATATAACCCACATGTCTATGAAGGTGAACCTGCCCTTTAACCCGTTGAGGACGGTTTGATTTTGCTACAACACGCAATTCCCATAGACACCTGCCCGAGTATACTCGGGACTCGTCCTCAACGGGTTAAACATGTATACAAGTGATTTCTACACAAGTGTGAAAACCCTCAAAATTTTGTGATACCACTTTTCTAATGTTTCTGCAGACTAGGCATTACTATTTTTATAGCTGAAGTGTATTATCGTCCTCCAGTGACATTGGGTTGGGCAGAATCACAAACAGATGTGGGTTGACAGTTCTGTTTTTGTAATATATACTATAGTCCGCATGACATAAACCACTGGCAAGAACTATATACAGCTAGTATCATTTATGATATTTTACTCCCCCCCCAAAAAAAAAAAAAAAATATATATATAGTCTTTTAAAGATGACCTTTTTTTGTAATCAATGAAACATTATGTACTGAGGATAGCCATACATGTACGATGCCAGTAGTATGCAATGTGATGACATTGGAAATATTTCTACCTGCAGTCCTAGTCAATGTTTCAAACATGAGACATAAAAGGAAGGATGGGGAGGGGATATGAGATATATTTCAACAGTTAATCATTCTCAACTTGCAGCAAGTAACCACAACCTTTGGGGTGAGGTAGAAAGGCATGAGCTTGACTCGTATAAGTAGCGCCCAGGGTCGGCTGGTAGATAGCAGGATTCTCTAGATGACAATATCTGTCGGGTCACTGCCATTTTCGTTCAGATTCCACCCAATTTCCTCCTCATAGGAAGGCATTTCTGTATCACAGTAGAACATGTCAGGATATTTTGGCAGCCGCAGGGAGGAATAAAATTTTGATTTCTCGCATCATCTTGCAGTAATCTAGGAATTTCCATAGTGATCTGTAATTGAAAAAAAAAAAGGTCCATTCTTCAAATGTTAGGAGCCTATATATTGGATATGCTCAGGATGTTATGGTAGATCTCACGATCCATAATGATTGATTAAATTATGTGAAGCATATCAATGCTGGGAACTCCACAAGTAGGAACTGTCACTTTTGGGTTGCTTGGCCTCTTTAAAGTCAAGTTTAATCACTAGTCAAATGTCAAGGGTCTTGCATGAGAGAGAGAGACGAGTAATGTATGAAATGAATTTCAACCGGAGAAACTTAATGATGTAAAGTGAAGATGATATTGATGTAAAGAGCATAGAACTTTATTGTCATGAGTGCTTTCCTTGCACTTCTGGGAATATGAGTATACACATGAAGAAACAACAAAACTGATTTGCATCGTATCACTGCATATACCCAGATTTGAAAAGAAGAAATTCATGGTTCTGTGGCTATAATTCTACACAGTGTGTCACTGGTAGTGAGGAATGCAAAATATATGATGGCTTTGATTTTGGTGGAAGTAGGTTTGATTTTTCATCTATAGAAGAGTTTAGGGTCTTACTTGTATGTACCTGTCTTCAGGATCGCTGTAGGTGCTGTGGGGAGTGATGGATAGTGTAGGGGTTTTTTCCGCACCTGGATGCAATTGGTTCCATAATACTCTGTTTGATCCTTGCATTGTTATGATTGGAGAGGGGCGGCTGCCCCCCTTGGCAGGATTTTTGAAGTTTTAAGTGCATTTAAAGTGAGTGCAACTGAATCAACAGGGTAGGGCAGGTAATGCAGAGCATAGTGAAAGAGAGAGAGAAAAAGAGGGGGGCAGAGATTGGGGGTTGGGAGAGGGAGAGGATGGGAGGGGAGGGGGAGGGTAGGGAGGGGGCTATGGGAAAGTGGGGACATAGAAAAAACAAATTGTAAAACATACCCAAGTTCATAGACCTTCAGGACCTTCAAACTCCTTCTGCAGCTAGCGTGCCAGAGCACTGGGTCTGTGATGATAGATGAACTTGATAGGCAAGTTTAAAGTGTTTTAACACCTCTTTGTAATGGAGAGATAAGAATCGTACATCCAGTAGATGAAAGATAAGCTCCTTCCTATATTTTCATATATGTTAAATGAGGTTATTGAGAAATTGCTGGGTCTAGAATCGAAAAGGCCCTGTGAGTGACTGCTCGTGATGAGATGTGACATTTGGAATTGTTTAGTCTTGTTAGTGATTAAAAGGGAATGGAGTGTGAATGATTTAAACTATCTCTTAGGAAAAGAGCAGTCCTGAGGTATGACAGCCTGGTGTTTACCCAGGCTACCAAACTAACTCGACTCAGGCCGAATTTGGTCTCACAGTATACAGAGAATAGACTCTTTGTGTATTTAAATCAGCATGTGGTGAAAGATTTGATCATTGGGTGGAGACAGATGTGATGATGACAATAATGATTTGAAAATAGACCCACTCACACATACTATTCCTAATCTCAGCAACAGTGATGTGATTTGTTGACGAACATATCAGTTTTAGATGTAGGGCCTATTTATTTGCTATCACTGTGATTTAATTCATCTATTACTTGTCACTTTGTTGACACATATCCCCTTTGTATTACATTTTTGATTTGCAGGGCTACATGAGAACCATGGAGAACAATCCAAACATTCATCTCAGCGAGGAGAAGTTCAACACTCTTTTCTGTAACCTGGAGGATATCCATTCATTCAACTGGTGAGTAGACAGACAGCTAGATGACCCTCTTTATCCAGCAATATTCATTGATTTCTCTTCATGTGTTGTCCATGATTTTTTTTTCTTTTCTGTTAACCATTATTTTCTTCTGTTCTCACTTTACTCTTCTGTAGCACGTTTCCTTTATGTCTTAAGTTTGATCCACGGCTATGTCTTTCAAGTATGTTTTTCCTCTCTTTAACCTTATATACTTCACACAAAGTCTTCCATCAGGCTCATGCATTTTGCTCTATCAGATAAGCCCATAAGTGCTCAATTAGCTCATCTGCTAGTCTTGAACATAGGCTGTTGCTTCTAACAGCTCAATGGGCCTGAAGATAATCAAATTGGTTAGTCTTCTTTTAGTCTGATGCATTTTGATATTTGGACTTTGGCAGAGTATTGCTTTTGTGTGGTGGTACTTTTGTCCTTGAAATCAGCTTCATCATCCCTGTACTCTTCCCTCTCTCCCTGTCAGACAATTTCAGCTTTGTAATGTCGATATTAGAAATGCTTTGTTCATTTAATCAAGTATAAGTTCCTGTGGGCCCATGTTGTCTCCTCCCTGTCCTAAAATGGACCCTAAGTGTATATTTCCATCCTTTATTGGAACTGCGCGATGACAGGTATGATTGCAAGTAATTTTTACCTCGTCATGCTCATGTCTGTAAGAAAACCACTGTCATTAATGTCCAAGCTAACTTTCAATATTAACTATTTTATTGGTCTGTTTTTTTGGCACTGCTGACATGAAGTTATTGTTTTAGTTTTTTTTCATGCTGAGATTATTGTGTCGGCCACGAGCCATTCCCCCCAACTTGAGGCAACGTCCAGACTGCAAAATACTTAGCTGCGGTTGATTTTTCCTTGGCATTTCCCACAATGGAGCGATGTGCGATGTACGGTTCTGTGAGAGTTTAAATTCTACAGCGCTGGAAGTGGAATGACCATCTCGGCACCTGTTTTTCTGAATGGCTAAATATAGGCAGCAGCTGTGGTGGGGAATGAGGAACATCAACATGTAATTGGAGCAGAAAGTTGACCATGTGTTGGTTTCCTTCTGATGTATAGATACCACCTTAGCAATGCTTATATTTAGAGGTCCAACAGCCACCCAGTTTGTTTGGATCGAACTTGATCCACTCTTAGCAGTGCTCTATGACTTTAATCAGACTGTTGACATTTCTTGTTGCCATCGGTAGTTGGAGGGTTAACTTTAGTGTTGTTCACATGGACAGAATACCGGGCTGTCGCTCGTGATCCAAATGCTGCAGTTTTTGTTCCCGTTAGAATGGACAGAAATAACCCAGTAATTGATGATTTCTATATTTTGTCGACCAAACAATGTACCGGTACTTTGAATCCGAGCCCTCCACCCTCCCCCTCCCCTCCTGTCTGTCGTTATAGATCCTTTTCATCAAATTAGTCCCATGCCAATTATGTTTGATATGGCGTGGGGGGAGGGGGGGGGGGGGGACTAACAGGACAGTCACCTGTGGATACATCACTGGTCACTGGGACCATTAGTGGTTGGGACTGACACGGGATGTCGGCTCTTTAGGCCTGCCACGATGGGCACGTGGATGAAGACCGCATGGACTGGCATGGCACCTTTAATCACTGACCAGACAGTCATGCCATCTTGCTTCACAATGGACCAAAAAAGACACAAAGAAAAGAAAAAAGAGAGAAGAAGAAGGAGGAGGGGAAAAGAGAGGAGAGAGGCCTTAATCCACTTTGCGTGCACAGAGAGATGATTCACTACCAAATTTACTCATCATGCGAGTATGATCAGAAAATTTCTCTTTTAGGCTAAGGGGTACACTAAAAGGGAAACTGATAAGTTTGTCTTGAGTGAAACTATTCATTGATACTGCCTTGAAAATCATTGTGAATTTGTAATTTTACAGAGTGCATTTTATTGTATGTGATATTTCAATATCATATGATTAACAGACAGGCATAGCTCTTAGGCGTCCACTACACTTCGCTCAAAGAAATGTTTGACCACCAGTTGTGTAAATCATCTCTTTTGTCTATACAAAGTGATGAGAATATCAAATTCTAGTTTACTTTTGTGTAGCCAGACTGGCCTCATCCATTTAATGCTTAGGCCAACTTGGTAAGTGTAGCAGCATCTGAACAATATCCTTGCAGATTTGCTGAAGTCTTTATTCAATTTCTTACCCCACAGCAATAACAAAACATGAGGTTAGTGACCTGCACCTTTTTATTGACCCTCGTGACCTCACCCTCTTTAGATTCTGTCTGCCCCCATATAAACTTTTGTCAACACACAAGCAGACCCATACCTGAGGTGGAGAAAAAAAAAAGAAGCACAGAAGTACAAACAATTAAGTGATAATTAGATTTTCAACAAGTAAGTTCCTGCAGACATTAAGTTATAATGACCAAAATGCCCCCCCCCCCCCCACAAAAAACATATTATATATTATTTATTGTTTCACATGGGGGGGGGGGGGGAGGGAGGGTTATCAAATGGGTGGGTCTGTATTGTTAACCTGCCAAAGTACAACATATTTGAACTTCAGGTTTATTGGAAAAAAAAAACCTGCTGTGTTGACTGGAAAATAATTTGCAAGTAGGCAACTCTTGAATCTTTGAATGAATAAACATGGACTTTTTTTTTACTTGAAAATTGATTCATTTCATAAGAGGTCATGGTTACTGTGTTTTTGATCATCATTAAGGTGTTAGTTGAAGTTATAATACACATCAATATATTCCTATAAATTCAATTTATTTTCCAGCTGTGTGAAGTTTTTTTTTCCTTCATGTTCTGCATATATGTAGTATATAACAGACTCATTATTTTGCAGTATATGCAGTTTTCTGAAGAATGCAAGCAAATTAGCAATGTTTTTCGAGACAAGCACTCCAAAGTATGTGGTGTTGACAATGTTGTGGCGTGCTTCCAATTGCCTGAATTGTGACACCCCATTAGCTCTGTCAATATTTGATAACCTTGATTATTCATCGCACTAACGGTTCCAGAGTGAGTAAGGAGGAAGAAGACCAATGATAGACAACCGATGTTAAAAGTGTTTCAATGGGCAATTTCCGTGTCTGTAGTTGTCACATTTGACTGTGCCGAAATAAAGCAGAAAAGGTTTTTTTTTTTTTTTTTTTTTTTTTTTTTTTTTACCACCTGCTTTGCATGGCAACTGGTGCAATTCTTTCTGCTTTTGATTTGTATTATGATGGTAGAATAATGCATAGTGTCTGCCTAGCTGCCAGGAAACAACAGCAATAACAACAACGGCACCCCCCCCCTCCCTCCCCCCATAAGAAAAACCCCAAATTCAGGAAATAAACCTTTGAAAGACAGCAATTCTATCAGAGTGGAGTTGCTCTCTAGATGAGGTGAATGTAGAGCTGCATGAATCAGTAAAACGGTTTGATTGGCTGTGAGTTCATGCCAGACACGAAGTTATATGGATTTTATGCAATCTCCCCCAAAATAAGAGATGTTTTTTTTTTTATATATCTTCAGAATATACGATATACCTTTTTTTTTTTTTGGGGGGGGGGGTGGACACTGAATTTCAGTTATCTCTTGCTGTGGAGAGATGATTGACAATTGGCAAGCTGGTATATTATTTCCGCCACTTGAATTAGATATTATTATGTAGGCCCTACAGTGTATATTACATATTATTGTATAATCATTATATTCTATATAGGGATATGAGTGCAAAGAAAAATATATATTTTCTGTATTCAGATTTTGAACGAACTGCATTGATTTCTCTTTAGAAAAAATAGTAAAGTGTGTATTTCTTGCCGAAAGTCTGCTGGAAGTCAGGCTATAAGCAGGACATTTTTATCGCACACGGGCACAAAATTTTCGAGTTCCTTCCTGTTGCCATGTATAATTGGGACTCCTTTCAAGTCTGTTATGGAGGACACATTTCCATCCTGTCGTCGTTATGAAGGGCACATACAAAATGAGGACATACTACAGGACTGTGCCACTGTGAAGTCTCCCTCATCAAACATCTAAGATAGGCTGTATATACCACTGTACATTACTAATATGAACAGGAATGGTACATGTGTATGTATGTACATACATATGTGTTGTTGCATATAGATGTATGTATATACACGGTATACATACAGATATGTACATACACATGTATCTGTACACATTCTTTATACATACAGTTTGTGTGTTTGGTAGTGTCTTCATGTTTTTCTTAATTTCACTCAGATCACATAATCACTTTTGGAGAAATGTGTATAGGGTCCAGTTTATCTTTCCTGGTCAAAGCACATACATTGTATGCGATAGAGATCAGTTACATGTACCTCCCATGGTATGTGACTATGAAAATAACATCATCTTATCAGTGATTCAGATACAGTACTCGTAGTAATTGTGAGTTAATCAGGCAGGAATGATACATTTGTGTTTTGTGGCTACAAGAAAGTGAATGTATGGTTTATTTTTTTCCTGTTTAGTTAACGTTTTTGAAGGACCAGTACATGCATTTGAATGACAGGGACCTCTTGTGTTGTGGAACACTGTGTTGGTGAATCATTGACTTCAAGGAGAAATCACGGGCACAAGGGGATGCTAAATTTAGCCCAAATTCAATGATGATGGACATGGAGAATATATGCCTGGCTTCTTTTCGTCTTTCTCTCTCTCTCCCTCTAATCTCCAGTATGAACTAGGATTGTAATGATGGGCTGTCATAAGTCTCAATCAGTCCATTTGTTTGCATTGATTTATAACTATACCTCCAATTATCCGTCAGTTTGAATGCTTGTTGTTGTTGTTGTTGTTGTTGTTCATTTTCCATCTGTGAAAGATGGCTGGATAGCCCATATTCAGCTACACTAAGCTGGTCTTCCATGGGGTCCAGTTGGCTGTGGGGTGGGAGTGGGACCGATTCACCGGGTTAGACACCCTGCTCTTTGCGATGAATGAATGAAGCGGGATCTTTTACGTGCATGAGCTGTGACTCTCTCATACACGGGACCTCCATTTTATGTCCTATCCGAGGGACAGAGTGTTTTGCCTCTTGCTAGAGGGGACGGTATGTTTACACACAACATTGCTCAGTCCAGACTCGGGTTCGAACCCGGGCCGCGTGATCGTGAGGCAGACGTGCTACCGACTGAGCCAACTCACAGTGGAAACCATTAACCATGCAAATTTCATGGGGGGGGGGGGTAAAAATCTTCTGTCATTTCATTGTTGCCCCCCTTTTTTTTCCAAACTTCTGTGATACGTTATTGTAAATCACAAGACCACATATTATATTAAAGGAAACATACTCGACCTTGTCACACATCAGCTGGTATGTATTTACATCCTGTTTTTGCCTCTCTCACAAAAAAAATGATCAGAGATATCACTAAATTCAGGGATGATACCTGGCATTAAACTTGTCATATTATCTTCATTTGATAACCTACCTTTTGATTCTATAATATCATTGTTTGTTCAAACAAACAAACAAAAAAACCCCAAAACCAACAACAACTGTAACTGCATAGTGCATTATATGCAGATGCATAACCAATGAAATATTCTTTCTATGCCTCTTGCATTGGTTACTGCATGAGATTTGTTATGATGCATATATATACATTGCTACACTTTCCAAAAACTTGGGCCTGAAACAGGGATGGTGAGATAATCATCTATGATTAAAAGAAAGATAATGTCTTAGTTCAGACTTTAAGGGGGGAAAATTCCACATTATTTGGAATGAGATACTCTTATCCTCAGAAAACTCCCAGATTAAACGACTTGATATGGGCCTAACAGGATGTGCATCCTCCTTTTTACTAGACTGTGTATGACTTCAAGTGAAGGCAAATGAATTGGATCATATGATTTCAGAAATATATCTCTCCACGCCTCTTCTAATCTCATCTAAAGGAGCCTGTAGTGACGAATCGAGCCGACGTGCGAATCATTTCTGCGCTGCAGATTTAGTAAATTCTTTGTTGATTCAGGAAGTGCTAATTGTATGGTTGGGATGGAGTTGCCTTTACAAGTGTCACATTGCTCAAAAACCCAATCACTTTTATATTAATGTGAAAGGGTGGAGGCATAAGATATATTCCGTGAGGGGATTTCGATTCGATGCATGAAGCCTTTTTGTGGAGCACTTGAAACAGCAGCAAATGCATTTTGCTGCTGTGATTATTCAGCTTCACAAAAATTCAGTCAGTAATGAAACAGCTTATGCTTGCTCACAAAATGAATGCTTGAGAGAAACTATGGTGAGACATATCAATTTGTTACACCCGTACCATGCCGCCGTCTCCAGTTCAGGATGACAGGAATCGGCAGCCTGTGGGATTTTCTAAATTTGAGAATTTCTTGGCAAGCAGAAAGTCTTCCACCTCCGTGCTTGGAGTGACACAATTTCCCGAATGTTGTCTGGACCGTGTCACGGTCGTAGTGGAATAGAAGCCGCCCTCGATCGCCCCATCTCCTCTGCCTGAGTGCTGGCAGAAATCTTGCGTGCGGCATCCTTGACTAGAGTGGCGTGAAATGAGTTCTCTTCCAAGCCCGAGTTGTAGGGATGTTCTAAGTCAGAAATCTAGTTGTAATAATTCCCATCCAGATGTCTGCCCTGTGAATCTGAAGCTTTAAAATGAAGCTAGGCAACTATGAAAAAAAAATTCAAGAACCACTTTGCCCTTTCAGATAAGAGAAATGTGGATTGAGTGAAAGCAGCATCATTAGTAGAACATATCAGTGAAAGTTTGAGGAAAATCTGACAATCGATGCAAAAGTTATGAGTCCAGTCCAGTGAGGGAGTTCACTGTATTGTTGTCCACACATACATCATAACCTCTAGTAGTCTCCTCATCCAGCGGTTCCAACAGCAAAACTTTAAAGATTCATAACTTTTGCATCGATTGTCGGATTTTCCTCAAACTTTCACTGATGTGTTCTACTAGTGTTGCTGCTTTCACTCAGTCCACATTGCTCTTTGTGTTAGGGTTCTCTTCAACAACAAAAAATAGCAATTCATCTGTTTTTCCCTAAAAGATTTAGTTATTTATTGTAATTTGCAAATTAGAATTACCTCAGAACAATGAATTGATGTAGCTGATGAGGACATCAGCTTACTGTGGTAGCTGCAATGACATCATGCAAAAGTTTGACAAGGGTTTTCCTATGAAATGCAGCCTCAGGTGTGCCGCAGTTCAAAGTTTTAGAAAGGATAAGTGGCTGCCTAGTGGTCACTTCTTAGCTCTCTATAACCCTTTCGGGACTACCATGGCAAAATGTTGTTTGTCATTTGTGTGCACAGGGATGTCCAGTTGCACTGGTAGAGTTAACAGTGAGTGAGTGGGTCCATGAGGTGGGGCACCAGAGAACGAAACTGAGAGCCAGATGATGATTGGGGAAATGTGGCAGTGATTTCCACAATGAAGGCGTGGAAGGATTGGATAGGGTACTTCACACAGGCGTGGAGATGTGATTTGGCCAGAATGAGTTCCAGACACGCCGTCGATGACTACAAATGATGCATATAATTTCAGGCAACTCTCACGCTTCCTTTAAAAAAGAGAGAGAGAGAGATCTTAGGTATTAAGGCATCGTATATTATGCTGTACAAAAGCAGACAAATAATGACAGAAGTTTGAGAAAAGAATGTGTACATAAGAGGTCCATGCAGAGCGCAATTTGGAAAGAAGTGCAAACGCTAGTGAAAGTTGTTCGATATCTTCCTTTCTAAACAGCAACATTATGACAGATACATTGTGGAAGCAAGAAAAAAAAAAGATAGGGAAGCTATTAGAAAACCATGGATTGTAGTGTTTGCTCTTTTCTCTCTGTCTCTATGATCTCATGGTCTCATTTGTATGTACTGTCACTCATGTGAGGCTAATGGGCCTGAGAATAGCGATTATGTTCCCATTCACGCCGTCCTGCACGTGTTTAGACATCCCACCAACTTTTCATTTTCCTTGGTGCTTGTGTTATGGTACAGTTTTGACGATGCCTTCACGCTCCAACACCTAATGCTGCCGGTGCCGATTGGGGAAAGTCTTTTATTTGTACCAGCAATAATCATCCAGGGATGACAATGGCTTTAATGCCTCTCTTCACAGGCTTTCAAATTTTATTGAAGTAGAAGTTTCTCACATAGTGATGAAATAAACATTCTCGTGTTTCATCATCCCCCATCAGCCAGCTCAAAAACAACTTCCAGTTCTACATTTCACTGCCTTGAGGATTGCACACTAGTAGTTTTATCATCATTTGATGACTATGTTTCAATGACCTACAAAATATATTCCCTCAAGAGCTCTTAACACAATTTTGTAATAGATTATTTTCAGTTGTATGTAAATTACTCATGCTTGTTTGTGGCTTGTACATGTGTGTGTTTGTTTCTTGGATACATTTGTTTATTTGTTACTTCTTGGTCAGAGATGTTTGAGTTAGCATCTTGGTTTAAAGGACCAAACTTAAACTTGATTAATATTTCCTTAATGTAAATTCATAAAAGATGAATCATAGTGGCCACCTCCTAATCTATCCTGTTTTGATGATAATATAGCCACCTGTTATAGACCACGACTTAAAGTCAAGTCATGTTGCTTAAATAGCTAAAAGAAAAAAGCAGGTGATTGGGAATTTTCTTGCAAAGTCCCCTTTCGTATGTCAGAGAGATTCTTTTTATTTTTCGACATTTTGATCTTATTTCCTGGGGAAGAATGATTCATAGGGTCACAATGGCCATATCTTCCTCCGAATTAGATATCTCTACTGATAGGAGGAACGGCTTGAGAGAGATCGCATCAGTTGATTAGACGGTGACATTTATGAATTCCAGCCAGGCAATCGTGGGGAGTGGGGGGGGGGGGGGGGGGGGGTTTCCAAGTGTCTGATGTCTTGCTGTTTGTGCAGTCAAACCCCCCACTCTTGTCTTGAAATGATGTCAAAAGAAGGTTGCTATCAGTTTCAAGGGTGAGAATGACTGATACCACCTTTTAAAAAATGAGCATTGCATGATATTAAAGTCATCTTCTAGACAGGTCTTTATCTTTGTTCTATATAAGCTAGTTCGGAGTTAGCTCATGGGGGCATTGGTACGAATGACCTTTCTCTTTTCTCAGTCGGTTAGGGGCACTTCACTCTTTTTAGAGCAACGTAATGCATAAGCTTTACATAACAATTAATATGGGATTCACAATCCTGTTTAAACAAAGAATAGAGTTGCGTAGACCAGATGAGCACAACGATCTGTCAATTTACACTTGGGAAAGCATCCATTTCATTATTTTGCATTGAATGTATTGACAATCTCTTTCTATTGATATTGCCAAATACCACTTTTGCTGTCAGGTGGATGTGCTGGCAAGCAGCATTTATAAGTATCTCATGAATAATCATTACATTACAGATGCTTATCCCAGTGAATTTAAAAACCATTATGCCTGTTGGTCCGAATGACCTTGTTTCTGCTCATGCGCAAAGTTGAACTACGAACTGGCTTATTAACATCTTCTATTCACAGTATCATCTTCAAGACAGGCCTTTATCACATGCCTTTTTGGTAAACTGTTATATGTATTTGGATCTACAGTCCACAGTTGATGATATGTTATTCTTCTTCAGAGTTCACTTTAATGATCCTACAGCCCATTCTGCCATCTCTTCATCTTTCTATATCTTTGTCTCTCTAGTTCTCCTTATCTCCCTCTCATTCTCATCCTCATCCTCTATTTCTGCCCAAATCTCTTCTTCATTCATCGCTGGTGCTCTCATTTCTATTCATCCATCCCTTCCTCATCCTTTTCTTGCTCATTTGTTTTCATCTATTTCACAAACTCAAACCCATAATTTGATGACCTCTCTTCCTGTCTAGTCATTTTCTTCCATTTTTCTCCTTACTTGAATGCCCTTTTCCGTTTCTTTCCATCCATTTAACCCACTGAAGAAGAGTCCCGAGTCTACTCGGGCAAGTGTCTATGGGAAATGCGTGTTGTAGCAAAATCAGCCCATTCTCAATGGGTTAAAATAGATAACTGTATGATTTTCCCCATCTGTTGAAATCATTTATTGATTCTCTTCATCTTTGTCTCTGCTTTAGTTTGTTTTTTTAGCTGTACAACTTGCTTAGTAATCTTCCTACAAAGTTAGTGTATGTTATTTCAGGAAAAACCAGTGAGAACGAGCCATTTCATGTCATTGTAAGCCAGAGGATGCTCAGCCAATGCCTCATGTGTATGCGTGCATCTGATATCAACGTGGAAATGACTTATTTTTGCCGTACGATGTCATTACATGCAGGAAACTCTTGGAAGATCTTGAGCAGTGCGACGAAGATCCCGTCAAGTTGGCCGACTGTTTCCTGGATGTGGTAAGTTTGTTGACGTCATCCAAATCAGGACTCGTCATCTGTCCTAAATTAGACATTGATATACCAAGCAATGTTCCTGCAAAGACCTAAATGGTGCAAGTATTCAGGCCAAGTTATTGAACTTATTACGATGTTTACCTGAATAGAGCGTGACGTTTTGAATGTGGTTGTTTAAGATGTTAGTCTGATTATGATGGCAATGCCGCTGATGATACTACTACTACTACTCCTACTACTAAATTACCACCACCACCACCACTACCACAATTACTAGTTACATAATGATGATAATGATAAGGGTAATAATGGTGATGATGATGATAATAATAATGATAATAACAATTATGATGATAATTAGTAGTAGTAGTAGTAGTAGTAGTAGTAGTAGTAGTAGTAGTATAGTAGTAGTAGTAGTAGTAGTAGTAGTAGTAGTAGTAGTAGTAGTAGTAGTAGTAGTAGTAGTAGTAGTAGTAGTATTGGTGGTGGTGGTATTGTTAATCTTATCATCATCATTCTTATAATATATAATCATTATCATGAACAGTCTGAAAATGTGTTAAAACCAGAAGAAATGCCTATATGTTTATGGCTTCAATGCAGGAGAAAATTTTCTCTTTTTATCGCAAGATGATGGTAAGAAGTTTTCCTGTCATAATTTCGTACTTTGTCATCCTAAATTGCCAGATATATAGGGCCTACCAGATATGCCACATTCATACTGATCGCATGAGAAATATATCCCAAACCACTTTACAACATCGGAATCATGTATGCCTAAAGTCTTTCCTATAGTCAAGAGTACAATGTAGTAGGCATTTGCAAAGTCCTTGAAGTGTTTCCAGGAAAAACATTGAGAGGTTTCACACTTACAAATGACCTTGAATGTAATCACGTTCCACAGAACATGCTTCTCATTGTGTGTAGAGATGCAGAGCATTCACACACAGAAATTAGTCTCAATTCCACCTGATATTAAACTGAAAGTCGCATTTGAAACTATAGTCAACTTTGACAAAGAACTCTTCATTGCACTTTAGTCTAAAGAGTATGCCATGTGCTCTCATTATAATGAAATCAAATAGAAGGATAAACTGAGAAGGCTTCATAATATTTCTTTTCTTTTTATTGTTGTTGATAAAGTGCTTGAAACCATGGTGAACCAAATGCCCCTGAATGAAAAACAGTGGGTCAAAAATTGTTTTGATGAATAAGGAGCAAGCATACAAACTGTTTTGTTAGCCATTGGTCAGTCAAAGAACTTGTTCAAGGATACTTGAAGAGAAAGTAAGCAGTTTTCTTATTTTTGCTTCACATTCCAATTTATAAACCGGCACATTTATATAAGACCACGTTGGGTATCTGTCCACACACATCACATGGCAGCTAGGAGGACGGTGAACAGGTGCGAAGGGAATATGTTGCTCCAAAACATGCAAATTAAAAAGGTTTAGTGAAAAATTGTTTGTGCTTTTGATCTTCTTGTGACAAAAAAAGATACCTAGAATACATTGATCAACTGGGGAATGTAAAAATATATCTCTCAATGAAGTTATGAGCTAGTTTCAGAACTGCCTCAGACCTGCATACTGTCGTTGCGTGGTGTTTCTTAAAAGGATGATCAAAGAAGTGATGATCTCACTACAGTATTTCTCTAGACTGTCTTTAAAACGAGGTATGAATGGTGTTAAGGAAGCTATGAATGAAATATTTTTTGATTTTTGAAAAAAAAATCATTTGTTTATTTTTGTAAAGCAAAAGAGACGAAAGCATAGTGCAAATGAATTTACACACAAAAAAAAAAGTTTTGCTGTTGGAAGAATTATGATTGTGTGCAATCCAGTACACGGATCTTGAATCAGACTTGAATCAGGCTTGAAGCAGCCAAAGAAAACAGGAAAATGCAACTTTTCGAAGGTGTTTTTGGCATTAAGCAAAGGTCAGTTCGAATACCATGATCATAGATTAAATGACCCAGTTACCATTCTGTCCAATTTTCCTCTCGTGAGCGAGCGGGATTTGGAAGAATTTAGTTGATTCAGGCATTCTCTGTGGTTATAAAAGTGGTTAGAATTCATCTATATATTATCAGCTGTGCAGAAGTGATGAAAATGAACTGTAAGAGAACTTTTCCCCCCGGAAAAGAAACAAAAAAGTGTACATTTTATTCAGATGTCAAGAGAAGAAATTAAATGAATGAAAGTGGTAGGAGTTTGTCAGCAATTTTGTGACGCCAGAGGGCACCACCGTACTCAGGGCAAAATTTAGCACTCCAGTCTCCACCATGTTTGCTGTAAAAGTTTGAAACGAGGTTGGGGCAACGGCAGAAAAGAGTCGGCTGAACTGTCTCCTGGATTTTACACTGTCTGTCATTTGAACTTGTACTTTACTTCCAAACCACCAAGGACAACATCTGCAGGGACAGATTGCCCAATTCTTTTTATGGCTGGTTGTGGCCTCTTTTACCAAGAGTGCAATTACCATTCCCTCATTGAAAAATCCCACCCACCTCAGAATCACACCCCATAACATCACCCTCGACCCTAAATAAAAAAGTGGGGGAAGGAATCCCTAAAAAATTAGTGGTTCCTTTTGTGCCAAGAGGGATTACGATCCCTCTTGTTTCTACCCTAAAAATTTTGATGGTGTTTTCCCAATAAATAGCACCACTTTGAGTGAACTCTGGCTGCTCTGTCAATGGCAGGGTCGAGCACTCTGAACTTGTCACGGTCGGTCGGGATAAAGACGATGCAGCAACCAGACAGTGAATGGTCTGCATACCTCAGCTTCCATTGCCAAGGGGAAGGGTTTATGCCTCCCGGGGGAACGATGAAAGGCCGTATGGAAGTCATTCCAGGATTGTAGTGGTCATTTAATGTGACATGTCATATTTCCATATCACTTTAGTTGTCTCCGCTCAGCTTTCACTACCCCCCCCCCCTTTTTAAGTTAGTCATTTACTGCTTTTACTATTCAGTCACCACCCACAATGGTTGATGTTGTGCGAGAGCCCTGATATTCTCTTTTTCATGACTGTTCTTGTCAATATTTTTTCAACACTGTCTAACTTATTGAAGAAATATGAAAAGTCTTATTGAAAATTACAGATACATAGCACCATGCTGTGTTTTAATTGCAACAATGACTTTTTTGGTTGTTTTTAAAGATACAAATGACAAAAGAAAAACACTCCAGGAGCATATTTCAGGAAGAGGATTTAAATTTTGCCAGCTACCCTACTTTCAATGAACACCACATCAGTTTTGAATATTGCAACTTGCAGCTATTGCAAACTTCTTTGTGAAAGGGGGCCCCAAGTCGACCATCTAAACTTTGTGATGTGTGTAACTTGAAGTTCACTGCTACCTGTGTTGTAACATGTGCAAATGTGAAGCATTTGGGCGGGATTGTCATGGGGCTCCTATCTGTCATTACCCGCGAGTATTATCCAGCACTTTGCCTCATTACACAAACATACTGGCTTCCTCTACATCCCAGCGGTTCCCCTCCCCTTTCCCTCCCCTTCCCCTCCCCTTCCATCACCCTTCTTTCACCCCTCCCTGCCCTCCCATCATCTCTTTCTTCCGGCGCCGATGATGATGATGATGATGCAAATGCCAGCGAGAGCGCGGCTATCAGGAATCAATTACTGGCGGTGATTAATGTTAATTTGGCTCCCACCAAATCGCATCAAGCAGCGTAGCCGACATGTGAACTCTTGGGGTTTTTTTTTGTTTTTTTTCATTTGATTGGTTGTCATGGTCTGGGAGCCAGGCAAGCCACTGACCAAGTCTATTTTAAAGGCCATGTCACGCATTGGATAAAAGATTGAGCACAAAGTATCCCTCTGCTATCCCACAATTTGTTTAGAAGACGATGTCATGTCACATGTGAACATGAGTATAATGACAGTTCTGTTTCAGAATCAAAATCAAAGATTCAACATATCTACAACATGCAAATCACAATATACATTGTGGATAGTTCTCCTCATTTAAGTATTTCATTAAAAAAAAAAACCACTTGTATATAGCTTTGAGATGATGGATACAATCATGTTTTCTTGGGGGGGGGGGGGCGGTGGAGGGGAAATTGACATATAATGCCCCACTTGATTTGAGCCACAGTCTTTATACTTGCATGAATGAATAGCAGTCCCTGATGGAAGTGGAACGCTGGAGGCATTCACGCGTCAGACTATTCGTCCAGGCTCATTAGATGTTTCATGATCCGATTGAAGTGTGAGGGTTGTTGGATTGATGATGCCGTAAAGATTGCCATCAATTTGAAGCTAAAACTCGCCATGTTTGAATGTCTGAAGTTGAGCTCCAGTATGATTTTTTTTTTTTTAAATCAAACAAACACATGATCAGATATTAGGGGTACATTGCAGTTCATGTTTGCCATTCACCCCAGGGGTCTCACGCAGGTATGACCTCATCGTAGCCTAAATGGACAATTCTGGTGATACGGCTTGCCACAATAATTCGATTCTGCCATTCTTCATCATAATTGGGTCTTTAACCCGCAAAATTGATTGCCTTAATAGAGGAATTGAAAGATGCATCATGTGCTCTGAAAAAACACCATGGAATGTAAATTGAGTCTTCGTCTCCCATGAGCCGGAGGCAGTTTGAGTTGAAGTTAAACGTACGCTTTTCTGAAACCAAATTCCATCACTTGCTGTCGTAATATGGGCCGGAATTAGTTGTGCTAACAAAAGTAAGGAGACTTTTATGAGGGCTTTTTAGTATAAATGTGCATATGAATATTGAAGTATAGATATTTTGAGAGTCTGTTCTTGTTTATCAACAAAATATAATATTATCTTTTAAAGTACATGTACTTCACATGAAGCCTCACAGCAGTGTTTGTAATCATATCTCTTCAAGAAAAACTGTGAAAGTTAGTTCTGAAGGCTTGATAATGCAAAGTCAGAGTTAAATCAAGCAAATTTCAAAACTTTCAGTAGATATTTGTATATTGGAAGTTATGAGAACAGTTATTCCGCTGTTGTGAAAATGTTACAGTTATGAATCATATGTCAGTATACCTTATGTAGTACTAATAAATCATTTGTTTACTTCATGGTATGAATGTGAAATGAATATGAAGCCCACTATCTAGTATCTTGCATTTCTTGTTTATCTAATATTCATTCTGCAGCACCAGTAATCTTTTTCTTCTTCTGACAAATTCACAATTTCAGGAGGAGAATTTCTGCATCTACACGCGGTACTGCACCAATTACCCGAAGGCGGTGGACGTGATGACCGAGTGCATGAAGGACCCGGTCATATCGGGATTCTTCAAGGAGCAACAGGCCCAGCTCAACCATGGCCTGGCACTGGGTGCCTACCTCCTCAAGCCGGTCCAGCGGATACTCAAGTACCACCTCTTGTTCCAGGTATAAGAAGTTGCAACATCCCTCTCTCAGCTCTCCTTTGCTCCCATCTCTCTAAACCTCGCATCTTTAGTCTAGTAGACCACGCCCAAAAAGCAATCGATCGGATAATCAAAAACAACATATGAGAGAAATTATGCACATTCAAATTCAGATTCAAATACATTCAGAGTTTTCTGAATGGAACATATCACAAAATGAAATACAATCATTTTCTTTGCTGAAAACAATAAGACATACTATCAGTACAGTCAATGTAACTAAAATTTACATGTACAATAGACATCATGTTGATTTAAAGCTATTTTGGATTAAGGAATAAACACTGATCTGACTGAATTACGGTTGAATATATTTTGAGATTAGAATGCAGAAGGCTGTCCATAAATAAGCAAATAGCATGAAGAAATGACAACACCCCCCAAAAAAACAACAAACAAACAAACAAACAAACAGATAAGCACATCTTGTGTGTACATAGCGAAAAACAAGAACGAAAATATACACCTAAAGAAATGAGTGCAAGTGAAACCCAATGAAAGCATAATAGAGATCATTTTCATCTGCCCTGGCCTGGCTTCCGCTGATGAAAGTAGGGGAGGGGCACTCCCTCTCCTGCTGTTGCCCCACCCTTGTTATTTGGGAAAAGGGCATACAGAATTGCAAGACCAACCAGTAGAAATGCCCCCTCTGTCTGACTGCCATGTTTGTTGGCAGAAATCAATGGTGGGGCATATTTGTGGCAGGTACAAGCTCAGGGGGTGTTCCCGTTCTGCGGTAGTGGCAGGCTCAGCTTGCGTTCTCCACACCTACTGGGACAATGCTTTGATTAATCCATGTATTATTCCCAGGGAGGTCATTTTCATTTTATACCTATTGGATGTATGGTGTGAGAGTGATTGTTGTTAAATAACAAAATATCTTCACCACACTCTTAACTTTGATGATTTCCTTCATGTGAGCAGGTGTGCTCCGTGTTAGCTGGATAAAGCTGAATCCGTGACAAGATATTTTACAAGTGACAAAACATAGTTAGTACAACACTGCAATAAATTGATGCAAAGGATACAGAGCATTCACACTGATTTGATAACAAAAATGAAAAAAGTTTAGTCCAATTTTTTTTTTTTTTTTTTTTTTGTTTAATGCAGGCCAGTGGGGGAGCTCTGGGCTAGTGGCGTTACCTCATCTTAAATGTCATAAGTGGTCGCAACTAGTACCAATATAGAATATGAGTTTAAGAGTTGATAAATGCAGCAACTCAAGAAATGCGATCCGAAAGCTGTTTGCAAACACATTTTTTTTTTGATAGGGGGAATTGAAATGTGTTTCAACCATGGGAAATTTGAATAATGCAGCCTGTGTCTAGTGGTTCCAATAAGGTGAAATCCCTGACTGTAAACCTTCTGATATGCCAATAGGTGAGATCTTGTCGCTGTCATGTTGTGCCTCAGTGTGGCAAAGGGGTGATAAAAAAAAGGGGATTTTACCGTTCTGTCATGATTTCCATATAGGCAGGTGTATTACCAAGTTCATAATATGTCAGAAAATCCGTTTGATATATGCCAAAGGCCAAGATCTGGAGTTTCCCTTGTGAAACTTAACCACCTTCAATTTCTCACCATCACCCCCAAATCACCCATCAACTTCCCTTTACGTGCTTAGAGTTGTACATTGAAGGGCATTACCCACCAATAGTCCCTCTTTGGGAGAAATGAAAAATAACACATAGGTGAACAGACAAAGGGCATCAGAATTACATCTGGATGATAATATCTATTCCAAATAAGAATGGAAAAAATAAGGAAATAGATCAGTATCTTTACAGTGGTCCCCATAGTGAAAGTATGAATTTTTTCTTGTGCTTTATATGTTGTGATAGAAGCAGACAAGCATTGGTGAGTTTGTGGGAAGGATTTGTGGGGGGGGGGGGGTTCCATCTATGTGCCTATTAGTTTTGTTTTGTTTTTTTTTTTCTTATTTGCATCTCTTTTTTTTTCTTAGTAACATGTAGAATAGTTAGTTACATGAATAATTCACCAGGGTAAAGTAATAGAGCTTTTAGCATTTTCAGTCCTCGAAGAGACATTTTTTTTCCTATCTTCATTTCAGAATGGACGCTCATTGTTTGATTGATATCCGTATCAAAACTATGCAGACAGGAAGTGAAACAAAGTGGATGAATAGATGGGGTGTATGAACAGATTAACAATGATTGATACTTTATGCTAGGGATCGATACATGAATAGATAAATATATACATAGAGAGATGAAGGGTGTTTTAACATAGAAACTGGTTCTATTGCATGTTTTCATTTGTAATTAGTCAAGTCAATAGGTTTAGATGCCCATTATTCCTCATTTAAAGATCCTCAAGTTTGATGTGCATGCAATCTGTCAGTGTCATCCGAGAAAGGAGAACTCTCAAAGCACTCAGAAGTGAAACTCGTAAAAGCTAGCTCTGGAAACAATTGTGAGTCTGTCAAAGAATAATTGAGAGTGAAACATTTATTTATCATTATCAAAGCATAGTCCTTGTCTATTAAGATGATGGCATCAAAATAAAGCAACTGTTTTTTCCCCTCTAACATCAAAAAGAAAAAAGAGAGAGAAAATCAATGTGTGAGCGTATCGCCAGGCACAGTACATATAAATGTATGTATGTGTATACATATACACAAACATGTAAGTGCAGTGCATATATACATATATATATATAGAGTGTTCGTATATAAATATTGATGCCATCAGAGTGGTGATAGCAGATAAGAGTTGGGAAAGAAGGAAAAGGAAGTGTAATATATCTATAGACTTTTCTCAAGTTTAGCTGCAGAGGGGGAGAGCTCTGGAGGTCAGATGGAAAAATACCGGCCAGTAGAAATAATGCCGCAGAGAAACGAGTTATGTTTCCTCTCTTGGCACATGACTGTGCCGAGGCGATTGCGATCTATTGACGTCAAAAAGTGCCAGGAACCATGGGCGAGCTGCTGCCGGGTTCCAGTTTTGGGTTACACGTTGGGGATTAGGGCTGTCCAGGGCAAGGAGGAAAGAGTGGCAAAGTTTTGTTGGTTTTTTTTTTTTGGGGGGGGGGGAGCGGGGAGTTGGTGATGGGGTGGGGGAAGATTTTGAGTTGAATGTGTTGGAAAGTTTCTCCAAAAGGTTATTTTGTTGTTTGTTTACTTGTTTGCCTGTTTGTTTGTGTGAAAGGACTTTATAGAAATTTATCAGAGCAATGCTGCAGAACCAGAAGCCTTCGCAGCGTATTAGAGCTGACAGCCTTTTTCGTAGCATGAAATGTTCGCAAATTGCCACAATGTGTATTGTGTACACAAAACCTTTTGTGTGCATTTTACTTTCACGAATCCTGGCTCCTCACGAAATTCGCAAAGTTATCATTCACAAGAAAAATTTCTTGTTTTACGGTAGGTATTTGCTATCAGTCTTGCCAGTTCCTTCATGCTATTGCTTCAGAAGAAGAATAGGGGAATGGGGAATACACTCACAAATACACACACACACACACACACACACACACACACACAAGCGTAGGAGAAAAGTTCATGGGGAATCTCTGAACACACTTTATCCAGGGAGGTTTTCTTCCACCTCCCTGCTTTATCTATCTGCAGACCATGACAGGCCTGCCCTTCCCCTGTGGGGCATAGAGTAAAGGGGGGGGGGGGGGGGGGACTTGCAAAAGTCTTTAGCAGGGGTGGTGCTGTGGGGGAGGTTTCTGAGCGCATTTGGTTTGCGCCCGGACCATGACTATCGCAAGACTTCCTGTATGGGTTGTCCTCTCCTCCAGCACTTGTTTATTAATCTGTTCCTCTTGTTAATGATCTTTAATTTTTAGTCTGTGCCTCATCTGGAGAAGATGCCAAAAAGAGAACTAATAGATTGCAATAAAAGAGGGAGAACACTTTTTCACTTGACCATTTATTATGTCTGACCATGGAGCTATGTTTAGTAGCTCCATGGTATAGACTGTGGCTATCTTCCTAGGATCTCATATTGTGAAAGAACATATGGGTCACAATATATTGGAAAATGGGACTTGGCTATGATATTCCTTGCTATTACTCTAACCAACTGATATGATTGAGGGTGATGATGTTTCAGTACGACCCTAATTTGAGATGCTGGGACATGTCTTGTTGTAATTAATGCCTTGTGATTGGCTTGTTCAAGCAGATCTGTATTTTTTGCAAATGGCAAGATATTCACCGTCAACTTATCAATGTTCCAGAACAGCGTGAAGCGTTAATATCAAAGTCTAGGCTATATATACACACCATGTTAAAAGAAAAATTTTTAGACTCCTCGCAGCCATGATCTGAGACACATCCACTCAATACAGAAATAACATGTTGCATGCTGACATACTTTCCCAAGGAAAAGGGTTAGTCAGCCTTTGCAATGAGCAAAGCACATCATACACATGGTGATAACATTTTACAGCTTTACTGTCGCTGAATTTTATAACTCTGCACACTTGCACGTCCCCCACATAATTATGCCAGGTCTCTTCAGATGTGAAGGGCTAGCAGTATAAATGTGTCATTGCAGAGGATGTTGTTCCAGCAAAAAACAGCCTCATAATTTGAGCATCAAAAACGTGAAAGTTGTAAAGTTTTGGGGGTAGCACTAATTAACTAAAGATCATCCACTCATTCTACAAATCTGAATCTCTATCATTTTTTTTTCATCAACATGTACATATTAAACCTCAAATCAGTAGTTGTCTCCCCCCCCCCCCCCATCATGTGAAAGAGGTCTCACCTTCGAAGGCTACAAATTTATGAAAAAAAAAACAAACATGGGGAATGTTCCCTCAACAGGAAGATTGTGGGATTTAAGAATAACATGGAGAAGTGACAGATGGGGAGGGGGGGGGGCTAAGGATTGGAGGTAACAGACTAGTGAAGAGCCCAGCTCAAGAGCGAGTCACATTGGGCTGAGATAACATCACATGCTTGTCGCGGAAGTGGTCGTCCTCACCAAAACATTTCCTGTCGGCTGCTCTTGTTCCTCCTAGGTCCTTACCTTAATGAGACGAAAGCTTTGTAATTGATGACAACAACAAGAAATAATCTCTCGTAATTATGCAATGAAGCTCAAGGTTATAGTCATGTGAGCTAACAGTTAACCACCTTCACCCCCACTCTGCTGGAAAGTACCAATAGGAAAAAGGAAAGGGAAGGAAGTTGTCACAGCAGCATTTGTCTCCACTCTTCAGCCGTATTGACCAGTCAGTCTCCAAATCAAATGAAATGACAGATACTTTTTTTTTTTTCAAATGACAGACACTTTGATGAGAAACACAGACTGCTGTATGTAGCATTCTCCCATCTAGTTACAAAAATTGGCTAACATTATGGCAAATATGTTTGAGAATGTTCCATTTTAGGGCTTTGCATGGTACAGTGTATGTTACTGTGGTGTCTTTAAAAAAGACCTACAGAGCATACACACCATTACACAGAATACAATCACAAAAAAAAAAAGTGACGGTGTTTTGAATTTGATATGTTGATATCAAATCTTCAACTTTGTAAACAAAACCAAAACTTGATTATTATTATTAAAAACATTGATTTAATTGTACTTGATTTGTTTCGACTTGAATGATTACGTGTCAAAGTAGCAGAGTAAATAACAAAAAAAAGGGTTGCTTATGTGACAAATACGAGGTATGTATTTGACAAATTAGATTGTTTAACCATTGTAAGAAGTACAAGTCATAAAGTATAAGAGTTATTCCTACTTGAAATCTGTAAAAAAAACACATGTTTGGTTGTGTTTTGAATGATGTCACAGTTGATCTTAAAATGATGTTCGTCATGACTCATAAGATAACAAGTGCTGAACCTTGACATTTAGTGTTCAATTTCTCCATCATTTCCTGTATTCATCCCATTTTTTGTCCTACACCCTATCTCCTGCTTACTCCCTCTCACCTTCTATGCCTTTTTTCCCCTACCTGTCTGGCCAGGATATGATGAAGCACTTCAAGGGGGAGAAGGGCCAGGACGTCATTGCCCTGGCGCTCACGTCCATGACTAACGTCGCCTGGCACATCAACGACATGAAGCGGAAGCATGAGGCGTCGGTCCATGTCCAGGAGATCCAGAGTCAGCTCCACGGCTGGCAGGTACGCAGGATGCGACGATGATGATGATGATGATGATGATGATGATAATGATGTTGTGATGATGTGATGATGATGATGATGATAGTGATAATGATGTGATGATGATGATGATGATAGTGATAATGATATTGTGATGATGTGATGATGATGACGATGATGACGATGGTGATGATGATGATGATGGTGGTGATGATGATGATGGTGATGATGGTGGTGATGATGATGGTGATGACAGTGATGATGATACTGATGATGATGATGATGATGATACTGATGATGATGATGATGATGAGGACAATGATAATGACAACAATAGTGATGATGATGGTGGTGGTGATGACGGTGATGATGACAATGATGATGGTGAAGGTGACGATGTACCCCTTGTTTCCTTCCCCACCCATCTCCCATATCCTGGGTTTGGGGGTTTTCCATTCACCCACCCTTTCTCTCCCCCCCCCCCCCCCCCCCCCCCAAGTGCTGACTGTCTCTGTTTGAGGCAAGCTGTTTCTGTCTATCACTTGTTCTCATTATTTTTTCCCTCTCTCTCTCTCTCTCTCTCTTGTGGTTAGAGAAACCATCAGGGAGACAAGTGTAAGACAAAGTAGAAATGAAAGGCATGTGGAAATGATGCAGAAATCTGTCAAAGAATCAGAGATTTGTCCACCCACATCTAGATCATGCTGTGAATCTTGTTTACTGAAAGCAATACTCTGTTAGTCGGAGGTATCTGCATTTTAGACTCAATCCCCAGAAAACCCCATCACATTTCCTGTAATAAACCGCTGTATTGCTGCCAGCACAGCAGTTGATGGCATCTGTATGTGGTAAAGGGTGGATGGGGTGGGGGTAATGAAAGGGGAGTGGGGGGGGGGGGGTCAGAGTTTAGGTTTCAGCATATGCAGGTACTTAGCTGTTGTTTTGATCAGTGTCAGGAGAAAGTGAACAGTAGCAGGTGACCTTAAGTGACCTCTTGTGGATTGTGGGCATTCCCAGGCCTGTTCCTCCAGTCCATGTCATTGTGGTCAAACCATCTCTGAACAGCGGGGATGGAGAGATTGATGTCTCTGAGGTGACCGATTCAAGATGGTTTGTCACAGTTTGCGAGAGCTTATCTCCCAAAGTCGGAAGCACTGTAAAACGCATCTTGCATCACTCACCTCTCTCTGCCTAGCTCTCTCTTTCCTCTTTCTAAGCTCGTCAGGTTAGATCTGCACTATTGATAAAGCAGTGGCAAAATTCTGTGATTTATTATTGAGCTAATGGTGTTGGTGAAGGTGCAAATGATGTGTTTCAGGCATATCGGCTTGAGCTGTCTCTCCGTCTTTGGCGTAGTATTTTCTCGTTCAGAAAATGGTGAGAGTGTCTTTGTCTCAATCAGATACAGACAGATAGATCCCTCTTCCTCAATATTCTCCAAGTTGGATAAGATCTTTATCATAACCTGGTGGCCAAACATGCTTAGGATATTGGGTTCAAAGGTGCAAAGAAGGCAGCTCAGTTGGTTTTGAATAGGTCAGAGAGGCGCCGGCAGCACCTTCAATTATTTTCTAGGCCTGAATGTAATCTCCAGGTACAATCATTTGCATGTAGAAACTGGGCGATAGAATCTCGCAGAACTATTACATTGATTTGAATATGGTGAAAGTGTCAACATAGAGGGAGCTGTTCCTTCGGAGTGCCATCCCTCTAGCTTACACAGAGGGACTGCCTTTACCAAACATCATCAAGTTATATCGCAGAGAGCAGGAAAATTCAAGAGTTTAAAAGATACTGCTTGCATGCCAGCTATTGCAGTGGTAGTACAGTAGCAAGATTGTTCTGTGCTCAGAAAATGCTCACGTTAGTCTCATACTGAGATTATTCCTATACTGAGATACGAACGGGAGGTTGTATGAGGTAGCGGAGCACAGTCAACCCTTAAACTCCCAGGCTTGATCCTCCCTCGCCACTCAGCCCCACAAACACCCGAGGCATGTACATATCTGTACGTTCCTCACATCACGTGGCCATGTCTCACCGCAAAGGCATCTGCGGTCACACATTCATCTTAGTCTCTCCCCAGCCTCTCCCACACCCCCCCCCCCCCCCATCCCCCCACTTCCCATCCCCCATCCCAATCACCACCCAACCTCAGAAGCTGTTGGCTAGTACAGACATGGCATCAACATCATTTCAATCATGGAAACCAAGAGCGGCTCCTGAAGAGAAGGAAGCATTGCAGATACCTGTGCAGTCACTGTGGTATACATTTCTTCTTGCAATGACATCATACAAAGCAAACAAAATCAAACAGTGCAGCAGAAGCAGAGAACAAATGGTTCTGGATCCAAATAGAATTGCATTCATGCGCAAAGCACTACAGTTAGGAATTAGTACATTCCCAGAAATTTAGATAGGAGCATAGAACTAGATATGTTATACAGCTCTTAAAAGAATTTTCCTAGTAATGCACAGATCATTTAATACAATAGTCATGAGATTAGGCCATCGAACTTGGCTATGTTTCGTTTTGTTTGTTTGTGTTTTCAGAAATCATTGTAAGATAGCAGAAACCCAAGCCTGATATGCAGGCGCAGACATGGTTTGTTTGTGACTGGTATGTTGGCGCGACCACAAGGTAGCCAGCCCTTGATAGTCTCCTATCTTACGTCATACAGTTGTCATCACATGTTTGGTCATGTGATCTCCTGTGAAGGTTGTGGACTCCGATAATTTTCGCAAGGTAACAGACAAAGTCCAAGTTAAAGCGAGCAGGTGTGTGTGATATGCCCGAACAGTCCCTGTTAGCTGCACGAAATAAGTGATTGGCAGTGGTGTATTAGTGATATGTACCCATAAAATGTTCTTATTATTATCATTCTAACAGGGGTAAATGTATCCACCTCTGTGGGGAAAATTAAAGGTAAATATGTAAGGAAAGAAACACTTTGATGCCTCATGATGAAATAAAAATTAGGTCATATTCTGTGAATGCACAAAAGACCAAACAAACACATGTATATCTATTTCATTGGGAGGGACAGGGAGGCTAGAAATGAGGTCAGATATTGAGAATGTAGAGTGTTAAACATGAAGTGCTCACACTAAGATTTCCAGAGAAGTTGAGTCAGATACCATTTTCCAGCATTAAGTACCATAGTATAGCCAATTCAGAATCAAATATTTTAACTTATCTTTCAGTCAAGTACATGTGCAGCATAAAGCTATGAAACTGATGATGCTGGCCCTACAACTAAATTTGTTTGTTTGTTTGTTTATTTGTTTGTTTGTTTGTTTGTTTGTTTGTTTGTTTGTTTGTGTATTTTTTATTTCCTGTGTTTCCTTCATTCTTTAATCGGCAAGGAAGAAATGGGTGTGGGAAAGGGTTTTTAAAAAGTGTAGAATCTTGTCTGTTTTGCCATACAGAAGATTAGGGATGCTTGTAACACTCAAATGTGCTATGACTCATGCAAGTTTACAATGAATGTCTTGTAATCAGGATATTTTACCCAGATGAGCTCCATAGCAGAGAGGCAGCTGCCCGATTTTTCTCTTCCCAAAGTGCTGAAACTGAGAAACTGGGGAGATTTCAGAAATATCTTAGTGCACTGGGAAGGAGTAAGTAGAATCAGACATAAATCGGTTGTGATTGATACCGCCTGGTTTAGCAGTCACACAGATTTGGTAAAAGCAGCAGGCAAAGTCGACAGTCTCAAGTCATTTTGCTGTGATAAGGTGACCATGTTTCGCCCTTCCTGTCCACATGAAGGTGGATATGTGATTGGAGAACTTCGAAATGAAATGGTTGAGAAATTGATCTCACTAGGGAGACATAGAAAGGGAGTATCACTTAGGGCTCCAGAAATCTGTTGATTCTCTGCATAGGGAGATTTTTGGAAGTTCTACATAATATTTAGGCTCTTTAACCCAGTTACCTCAATCGAATGCCTATCTTACAGTTGTTGTGAGCCCCAGGAAACATCCTTAGCATTGAGGAGGATTAGTGGAGGGTTTAAAAGTCGTATCATAGAGGGCGGCTGCTTGGTGGCTGTGTCGATCTCTCCCAGACATTCCTCCGGATGTAAGCTGTACTAGCTTTGGTGAGGAGGACTGGGGGGGGGGGGGGAGGAGGAGGAGGAGAAGGAGGAGGATGAGCAAGCCCCTGGGAACTTTGCAACAACATTGACACCCACAAAATTCTTGTTAGCTCGTGTGTGATGTCTTGTATTATAAGAGGAAATAGACTAGGATAAAGTTAGGGAGAGATGATATCCAATGCATAAGTATTCATATTATATTCTTTTCTTTTCTTTTCTTTTCTTTTGTACAGATTCAAACTTGCCCCTGCCGGTCAGTGTGAAATTAGTTTTTGCAAAAAGTGCCAGGACTTTATCATACATTAAGTACCATGTAGATGTCTCTCTGAATCATCAGCTTGTAAAAAGCTTTAGTGACAAGTATGTTTTACTGTGCAGAGAATCTTTGTTGTAATCCAAGGGTAGGGACTTCTGTCACTCCTTATTCGATATTGATATTACAGAACAGAGTGGACCTACAACAGCCACGAAGGAACTTAGGTATGACGTGCTGACGAAAGTATGTGAGTTTGTGCGAGCACATCATTGGTAGGCCTGAAGAAAAGTGTTAGTGCATTCATTATTAATCCTAGTATGACTTTCATCATTTTTGTAGGAGTAGTGCCCAGACTTCAAGAAGGGCTTTGTCAATTACCTGCACCAGTAGTCTTTGCGTTTCAGATTAAGAACGATGGACATGAATCGTTGTTCAGAATATTACCCAACCGTTATATGTATGATGCTTCCTTTGTGGCTAATCTTCAAAGTGTCAAGTGATATGAAAGAAGAAGAGGGTAAGAAATGTGGTGTGCAAATGAAGTTCATTCTGCTCTGCAGTTAGGCTTTATGGCAGCAAATGTCCTTATCAGCGTAGTACAGGGTGATGATTGAGATAACGATTTTGCTCACGAGTAAACGTGTGTTAATAAGGGATTGATTTGCTGCCAACGTGACCGCATCACTCACACACACACACACACACACACACACACACACACACACACACACGCACACACCAGAATAGCAGCACCAGCGAAATGATTGTTGATGCAATTTCACTCCCTGTGAATCCTATCTCTGAAGACATCACGGGGACAGATTTCTCCTGAAGGGAGGATGTTGTGCGCCCTGCCGACAACTTTGTTGCCATGGCAATTAAACCCCGTGAAAGCAGGGGCAGTCCCTGGTGATGGAAATAATTTTTCGTGGTGTTCTCAGCAGCTCTTAAAAGTAGTCAATTCTGCACTTCCTCCGTACGCTAAACCTGTCATCCTCCAAAGTGGTTGACTTGTCTTTCGTGTTTCTGACGGAGCGATGAGGGAAGAGGTAATAGGGAGGAGGGGAGAAAGGGGCGACACCAGGGGGAGGGGAGAGATTCGATTGGGGTCATTCTAGCACCCGCCCTTTCCTTTGACCTTCTCCAGGAGGTATCAGATTTGTTTAAAACGTGTCTGGTTCTTGCAATGTGTTCAATGTTGATTTATGGCTGACGAGGGAGCAAGCCGAGTGATGAATAGAAAAAAAAGAGAGATAACTTTAGTGATTCTGTTAGATGATAATGCAAACAAGTGTGTGCATTTCTCTATGCCAGAGGTCAGGTTGTCATGGCAGCCGCATCCATTGTTGAGTTTTATGCCTTGCACTGTGGAATGACTGGTTACCACTCATCTCTATCAACAGTTTTTACTGCATATTGTCTGCTGATGCGAAGAATCTTGTCTGTGTTGTGACCTTCACTGTCATTCAAGGCAAAGTTATACAGTAGTTTGCCCTCATCTGTTTGATCTTATGGTCCTTATATTCAAGTTGATTGCTGATGGGGTCCCTTGAAATGACTGAGGGTCTTTGCAGCTCCAGCAGATGCCTCATCGCCACAATCAGGTCATAAAGTGAAAGAAAAGCACTTAAAATGTTTACATGTAAAGATAACTGGCAGACACATCAAATACTTCACGAAAGTGAAAGTGTCATGAATGTTTCCACAATCACATTTTAGTAATGTCGAGCCATGGAGCAGTTTGATAACAAGGTAAACTCCTGACGTTCTGATGCTAGTTCATGCCAAACTGTCAAAAAATCATGACAATTAACTGAGGTGTGAAGAAGACACCTTCTGCCTCTGCTCAGTGCAGTGTATCATGAGCTTAAAGTTGCACATCACATGTGTACTGGGATGCTGTGTACATGTGATGAGCTGTAATGAGGGAAAGGCCGGGAGCTTATCCCTTGCATTACCATTGCCAATTTGCTTGTGCATGATGTCAATGCCATCACAAGAAGGTGGGTTAACCCGTTTAGGACAGACTTATTTTGGTACAAAACACAGTTCCCATAGACTACTGCCCGAGTATACTCAGGACTCATCCTCAACGGGTTAAGAATGGTATACTGAGACTGTGATGGCCATGCATGGTAAACAATTGAGTCACCTTTTTCTTTTTGGAGGCGTACATGTAGAAGTGGAAATTTGGCGAGACTATTCAGCCCCCTCTCACCCCCCTTCCCCCTTCCAATATTTTGCAGGAGACAAGTTATCCAATTAGACCATTAACACCCCAGACACATTCATCATAAACACACAGTGAGCAATTTCAATCTCTCATCACATTTGCACACACATACGCCCATACACGCACTAGTCAATTATCAGCTTACGTAGAAGTTTTTTCCATGACCATACAAAGCAGTTTTTCCCTCTATTTGTTGGCACATCTTTTTTTTTTTTCAGACACAGCGACAAAAGAAAAAAAAAATAGAAAAGGGAGGAAAGTGCGGATGACATGGATTCATGCCTTATTTGGCGAGCGTCTGGATGCGGGACCCTGAGTCAGAGGCCGAAGCATGATAGAGGGATGCTTTCATTATCTGCCAACATGAAGATGGTTTGCTGGGACGGGAGATGGATGGGAGATGCAGATAAAATAAACTTGGGCGAAAGAATGTAATGAAAGAGACAGGAAAAAGAGAGAGAAATAGAGATGGATAGGAAGATAACTAGGGAGAAAGAGATAGAGAGATAGAAAGACATAAAGATGGAGAGACATATACAGCTATGCAAACAGACAGACAGACAGGTTTGATATAATATATTAAAAAAGACAGATTGTTAGGAGCAGAGAGACATTGTAATCTTTAGTAAATAAGCAAAATGTCCCACTGACAAGAAAGTTTGAGATAGAGATAAATCTAAGATTGTAGGTATTTAAAGAAGCTGATACATCGGGAGGAAATGTGCAAGATGGATTTAAATCAGGAGATGAGAGACAGAGAGGAGAGATGAGAGAAGAGAAGATGATGGAGTATTTCCTTTTGTCACAAACTGATTAATCTCAATTGACAAGTGTAAATTATCCATTGTGAAGCGTGCACCATCCATTAGAGTCTCCTAATGTTGATGAGAGAGGAGTTGTTCAATATCTAATGAGAGTATTTTGAAGTGACACAACATGGCTATCTGCCACACATATTTGCTCGTGAAATGGTTATTAGCGCCTCGAATGGAGCCATCATTCAACGGTTCGCCATTTTGGCGACTCGTGCCGCGGATGATCCCGAGTATTTTGCCTGCGCGGCGACTCTTCCCATATATTCGAGAGCATACCTGCTGTGTGCGTCTGAGTGATGCAGTACGTGACGGGGAGGGGAAACTACAAAAAGCCAAATTTAGAGTTGAACGATGGTGAAAAAAAAATATTAATAAATGTCAAGGAAGGAACTTCCTTCTTTGATTTCAGGGAACACAGAGGAAATGGGCAAGTCTTGCCAACATGGCTCATATTCTTTGATGTTTTCAACCACATTGTTTTTTTTTTTTTTTTTCTGCAGAAAGCAATACCATCCAGAATTCTGGTTGTGGATACAAACAAGTGAACATTGCCAAAAAAAAAAAAAAAAAATCTCTGATGACTAAACACAGTTTTTTAAGTTTTCTTCTTTGTCATGACTTACATCATGCATGCTCTTTGTGTCCTCAAATTTTGATGTTACTGATTAATGAGGTGATAGTTGTCTTAATGCATAGAGATATTCAGTGCACTATTAATGTTTTCATTCTACATGTCTTTCTGTCAAGTGTTCTAGTGTTATGTTCTTTAAAGTAGCATCAAGTGCAGGCCTTATTGCGTTACTTCATGAGCCAGCTCTATTTAGGAGCTCAATATTAACTAAACCACTCAAACTAGCCAATTATCTAACTGTCTGGGTCTAAGTTTGGATGGAACATCTAGAATGCCCTCTTCTCTACCTCCAATTCTTTCCCCCTTGCAGCTGTGGCAATGTCTCATAGGCTGCCTTCAACAAAATGGAAGAGACTACAAATTGGTCCTCAGTAATGAATGCATTGTGACTTATGGTTCTCAAGAGAGATCTTATTTTAGACTCATCAGTGCAGGAAGATTCTAACTAGCTTTGCCCCCGAGTGCATTCAGCCTTTAAATAAAGAAAAAGAAAAAAGAAACAGCTGATGGAGGCAAATTAGGGTACCTTTTGCCTTATTCCGATGCTAGTTTTCGTGGGAGAAGGCAGACATGATCTCGCTAAGCAAAACTGACTCCCATCCGACACGATGTTGTTGAACTGAATCCAGTTGTTTTGTGCTCATGTCGTTCCAGTCCTAATCCCTGAAATGCAAACGACCTCTTTGTACCGGTTTATCTGCAAGTCATATCATCTTGCTGTTTGATTGGATGAAAAGGGCAATCAGAGGCAGGAAGAATGAGACTGTGTTTGCATTGTCTGCTTGTGTTTGAATCAGTTAGTGTGCTCCAGTTAGTGTGTTTCATTTTCATTTTCCATCCATGATCACAAGAGTATACTCTCCCCATTCCTTTATGTTCTTGATGGATAGGATGACTGAATCAAAAGATTGCTCTGACTATCTGTATGAATGTCAAATGCATCTAGTTCCATGAACATGTATGAAATTTTCAGACCTCTTTAATAGAAAACACTGAATGTAGGCCTGCAGTTACCACAACTGTAAAGCAGGTTTTCTTTCCGATTCAGATCTGCACTTTTCTTCCCCCTGAACTAGTTTTAGCAATCAGTTATGCCATCTTCAAGTAAGACTCTTTCCCCCTTTTGTGGAAAGCACGGAGAAGCATCACAGACCTGTTTCAATGGATGGCACCCAAGGAGTCGCTATTGAATGCAGATTATCTCTGTCACTGCCATGGATGTCCGATTTGTATACAATATATGTGGGAGTACGGTTTTTGGAGGCTTGTTCTACTGGCCTCATTCTTCTAGGTGATAAACTCCTTGCATCCCAGCATGTTGGGGTGAAGGGGAGTTATGGGGGGGGGGGGGGAGTTGCCCTCGAAGTGAACGGCCAAAGCAAACCATCAAAGACGGACTTCTGATACAAGATTCCTCCGCACTGTCACATCCAATTTATCCCAGGAAGGGTTCTCCGTCTTTTTACCCCCCCCCCCCCCCACTCTTATAGCTGGGCTTGGTTTCTGTTGCTACTTCCGCCCCCCTCTCCCTGACTCACTGTCTCCCCAGTGGGCTTGGACTCCTTATCTCCAGTGCCCATCAATACTCCACTCTCTTAAAGGGGGACTCTACCTCCATGTTCAAGTTCACACATTAAAAAAAGTTGAGTTAACACAAGCAGGATTGTGAGCATTTCATTGAAATTGAATAAAGAATATTAAAGAGAATAGAATTTTAGATTTTGATATATGAAGGGTTTGATTGCAGAATGAGTGAACTCCATGCATGTTAATTTGAGGTATTTGTGATTAAAGATGTAAAAAGATAGAGAAAGTAATAAGAAAATGTAGGATATTTTTAACTTGTTGAAGACTAGTTCCGAGTATACTCAGGCAGGTTTCTCAGACAGGTGGAAATACATGTTATACCAAAAATCAACTCTTCTTCCACGGGTTAGATATAGGACCTAACTTTAAGAGTATTCCTTGTTATGTAACAAGTAAGGCATCAAAGGTTTTATTTTGCTCTATCTGATGATGGACTTACTTTGAAATGTTGAAAAATGCCACTTAGCCTGTTTTGCAATTAAAAAATAGAGATGAACAAACAGATGTAAGACATCTGCATTCCATTGTTGCATTGTAATATATCCCTTTATGGAGAATGAAAAACAACACTCAGTGTGCTCTTTCAAAACATTAGATCAGGCATGCATGTTAACAAATCATAGAAAAGCTAAACACAGTGACCGAAACCCGGGGAAGGGAAGGAAGGGGGGAAATTTACCACTTTCCTCACGAGCTGTGAATGCGAGGGTGCACCTCGACACAAGAATCTGGCGGAAAACAGCAAGAGTGGCTGAATAAATACAGCATGGCAGCTAGAGAGAGGTGTAAATGGAGTTAGATTGATAGTTTGAAGACTTGTGGTAGGGTGTAGGGATAAAAAATAGAAAGGAGGAAAGCCTTGCTAGAAAGAGAGAATAAGAGATGAATCTCCAAGTTCTGATGAGTTTATGAGTAGAATGTTCAAAGAGCTACTTGATACATGAGCATGATCAATAGCTGTTCTGCACCATAATCTATTTGAGAGAGAGAGTGTATGTGTCTCAGTCGGAACGCATTATCATTAGCCAGGCATCATCATCAATAATGGGTGTGTCAAGACATGTAAGATCCCTCATTTGTAATTCCAAGTGGGTACTCTCGAAACAGATTGTGGCTTACTGTGGCGGGAATCTTTTGACTCATCTAGTGATCATAGGCGGCACAATGATTAATTCATGGCATCAAAGATGTAACATGTAATCATGAGATGCAACACGACTCTGATAGAGTTGTTGGGAGAATAATCAAAAGAGCTCACAGAAAAACAACAACAAGCAGCAAAGAAAGAAAGCAAGGGAGAAAAAACTTAAGAAATATCCATACTGCAAAATCAGAAGACAGGGCCATGTCAGCTGTGACATATCATCTCACATTTCAGCGCCTGTAGAGATTACAAGCATATTTGAAAAGCAGAGCCTTCCTAAATCTGCATACAGGGAGTTCCTTGAAGATTTCACCATTTCTTCATGCCCTGATTGAAGAACCGTTGCCTCTCTGATTAGGCAGTGATTATTGCCTTTTCAGATGCTTGTGACATATAATTATCTCCCTCATGACTCGTTGGAATCTTCCTGAGGATTTTATAGATGTGTTAATGTTGGCAGCCTCAGAAATCAGCTTGAAAGTTCGGCAGCGTATTCCACTTGTTCTGAATATCCACAGTCATCAAGTCAACATGGATACCATCATGTTTGTCAAAGTATATTCCCAAAAGGAAAGAGAAGTCTGTGATTCTGCCATCCCCAGGCCCCCCCCCCCAAAAAAAAAAAAAAATAATGCATGCTGCTATACTCGTGGTGTGAACCTCCCCGGTATTACTGACAGTAATGGTATCTTAACACATCCAAATAGACATCTTTACAAATAGTGACATACTGATCATCGAGCAGGAAAGTAAATGCCCTTATTGAGAGTAATGGATACATGGGCGACTGGAAATACAATTTGTACCTGGCACGGGGCAAGATTGATTCAGACATATTTTGAGTCGCGACTACGGCTGGCCGTCCTCATACAGATCTGGTCACTTTCTGATGCTCCGTAATCTTAAATGCAATTTTGTCCATCGTAATACGATACTAAATGGACTGTGAACAGGAGATACCCTGATATCGGCTCAGATTCGGTGATCTATTGTGACAGGCTGCCTCTTCCGTGAACTTTACTCTATCTCACTCTCTCTTACTTTCTTTCTCTCTTTTCTCTCTTTTTCTCTGTCACTTGGTCTCCTCAGCAAGTGGGAAGGAACTTCTAGTAATCCAGATGAAGGTTCGTGGATTAACCTTTAACAAAAACGGTCTCGTTTGCAAGAGATTTCCTCCGTAGAAATAGGCCTGTGCATGTGGGTGCATTCACACTCTCATCTAGAAAGGATTGTTCTCTGGTGTAGTGATGTTTCAGAACATTTCCAATGTTTCAAGGTGTGTTTTTTTTCTTCCACATCTCTTTTCCTTTGCATCCTGTCCAATTGATTGGCAAATAAAAATGGTCCACAATTCATATGTATATATGAAAAGCACCAAAAAAAGTAACACGTTACATGAAAGGCACTTAAATCCAAACTCAGGCACCACTTGCAGTTGCAAAAAAAAAACATCCAATCATGTTGGACACCCTTCCTACATTGAGCTTTCAGATAAATTTCATGCATAGTGAAATGATAACAGCTTGGAGTGCTGGCAATAACTTTGAAGAGGTCCATGAAATGAATCTCTCGGCAGTCTTTTGATCCCTATAAAGCACTTTTTCTAATTGCCCTTTATTGCTTTTGAATGCTGGAGTCTGCTTGTAGTCACCTGTTGGTATGAAAGTCATCCTTTTTTTTTCATTCCTTTGGAGATACATGTGGGTGTAAATGAGATTGTTTGTTATGACAGATGATATAAATATCAGGTTATGGAAGCCAAGTGCTTGTTTCTTTTGAAATCTCTTCACCAACACTTTATGTGTGTGTGTGTGTGTGTGTGTGTGTGTGTGTGTGTGTGTGTGCGAGGAGAAGCTTCCCAGATTAATGTACAGGTGGTGATATCTGTGATAGATCACTCTTTCTGTGATTTTTTTCCAAAAAAAGTCAGAACAGTCCCTGTCCGCTCTGCTGCTTTTGCCCATCACCTTAAAGGAACCCAAATCGATGTCGCAAGACTTGACCCCCACGCCGGAGGAAGCATTAAGTGGTCTGGGGACGGTTTTTATCCCCCGCAAGCAGCTGCCTGCCAGCCCATGGGGTTTTTCCTCTTCCTATCCTTATATAGTTTTTTTTTTTGTGATACTTATACTTATATTTAACTGTCTACACTCCCGAGCTCCCTTAAAGGGCAGGTTGTTTTATTTTTATTACATGTTTTTGACCTGTCTGCAGAGTCTTATATTAATGATAAACTTCATGAATGCAGATGATGCACACCGGGAAATTATCTGTCTCTTTGGCTTGACAGGATGATAATGTGAAGCGTGTTCTTTTACTCGGTTTATGTTTGTGTGTGTGTGTGTGTGTGTGTGTGTGTGTGTGTGTGTGTGTGTGTGTGTGTGTGTGTATGTGTGTATGCGTATGAGTTTAAAAGAGAAAAGGAGAAGAGAATAGAGAGAAAGTAGGTGATATCGTGTATTATGTGTGTGTGCACATGTGTAAAGAACCAATTGATTTGGCACTCTACGATATGACAGGATTTGTAAAATCCCACAGATCAGTTTCATGTGTTCAGAATTCTAATGTGTGTCGTATTTAAAATGAACACACATGAAATTATGATTTATCATTCATTTGAAAACTGGATGGTTTTTCTAATGCAAACACTTTCAAAAATAGATGATGAATTATAGACATTGGCAAAAGGAGAGAAGAGTTAGAGAGAGAAAAAAAAAAGATCTCTCAAATGAAACAGAAAAGAAAGCTTGAAGAGGGTAACAAAGGAGCAAGCAAACACACTGTAAAAAAAGGAAGAAAAAAAAAATCTTGAATAAGTGGTGGTATGAAGGGAAGGTATTAAGCATCATTTTTCATGACAGGGGTGGCATAAAGAATGAACTATGTTTCTTTTGTATAATCATGGTGTTTGTAAGGACTTTGTGAGCTCTGACTCCCGTAGTTGGACGGGTTCAAAAACTTCTTCAAATCATGGACCAACCCCAAAATTATTTGTTGTAGTAGGTCGATGCTCAAATCTGTCCAGGTGAGTGCCTGCTGTCCTGCTAGCACTAAAACAAAAATGCCAAGGTCAGGAAGTATGTCAGAAGCTCTTCATTCTCTCTCCCTCTCTTCTCTCTCCCCCCCCCCCCCATGTCTTTCACCCCTCTTACTTCCATTTTTTGCCCCTGTCTTAGAGCGGTCTCCTATTACCGCCTCCATGAATATCAAAATTGAGAATCAGCTTTGGATGATTATCTGTGATATGCACCATTTACGAGGGGAATGAGACAAGAGTGACATGGTGGTACTCATGGAGGATGCTACTCGTTTGGAATCGGGCCAAAAATTCTCCCCGTCTGGATTAACCCATGAAATGCCACTGCTCTTTTTATGTTTGGTCCTATGTCCTATGCATTCAAGAAGTTTATAAGTTCTTTCTCACGTCGAAAGCTTGTACATGTATTCTTCTGTGATCCATTCAGGTGAAGGTGCAATCTGAAATCTGTAGTGTCGTTGCTGAGGAATTGCGAGATATACTTTTTGCAGTCATAAAGTTCACATCTTCTGTAGATGAAGTTCTTTTCATAGATTGGACTGTAAGGAACCCATTTGAAAATGAAAACGACAAAAATGATGTGGTCAAAATCTCCTGAATGATCTGTACTAGACTGCTAACCATGTAAATACCACCTGAATAGGATACTGCATACCTACTCATAACATTTTATTCATGGTTTTGTGAGGAATTGGCGCTCTGTTCAGCGTCATTCGTTTGCACATGTGACAGTTTTCGTTGTTGTTATTGTTGTTCGTTTGCTTTTTGCTCCATGGGGTCAAAGTCCATATCATTCCCTACCCCACCCCCACTAATCTTATGCTGTGTGTGTTTACAAATGTGAGAGAAAGAATATCAGTACATTTCTGTAGTTTGCCCTGTGATATGAACTGTCAGCAAATATCAAAATAAGTGGGATAATGCAATGTTTCATACACATCACTAAATGTTTGTTTTGTTTTCTTTCTTTATCTCCCACAGGATGACCTCAATACATACGGAGACCTTGTGTTGGAGGTAAGTTGTGATGTGGACCTTTAATATCAAGGGCGTATTTTCATAGCCACATGTTACATCGCAAACAGAACTGTTATGAATTTTGCTTTCACTGTTGTTGGTGACTGATAAAACAGTTGTGAATCAATTAAAACTGGACCCCCCCCCCCATAGAAAAATTAATATATAAATTCATCCAAACCAACTGACTGCAAAGTATCTTCTTCTTTTCTTTTTCCTTTAATTGTTAATGATGATGGATTTTTCTTTTGAAATTAGCCATGAGGCATATTCCATAACTACTGATAAATGTTTATGATTGCTCTGTATATCAGAGCTTGCCATTTAAAATCCCTCATCTAAATACATGACACTGAAAATATGTCAAACCCCTGTAGATGGCAGCCTAATTTTTTTTTGCTTTGTCTCTTAAAAGTCTAACATTCATGTAGCTTGAATTTTCAATTAGAAGTGTACAAGAATTATTGTTGTGTTGACGCTCAATAGGTTAAATCCCATCGGCAGAGTAAACAGCGTGAGTTACCGTGTATCCCGAGAGGCCGCAGTGATGAGCAATGCGGTTCACCTGTCAGAAACCATAGAGGGGGCTTTCCCCAAACGTTGCCAGCATGTGTTCCTCTTCCCTCTCTGCTGTCCTGTGATAATGAAAAACTCTCCTTTGTTGCCGGGCAACAATTAGCCAAACTTTCCTCTGCGTGTCACCACAGTGCCATTGTTTAATTCCCTCGCAGACAGCGCTAATTTGAAATAATTTTCCATCTCGTGTGAAGCACCAAGCAACTGTTCATGGAGGCATCCACCCCAGAGCACGTCAAGTGTTGTCCTTATGTGGAGGGGTATTGTAAACCATAATGTCTGAAACAATGGCACATGGCAAATATCAACACTGTGACTTTTAAGATATATGGCATTTAGACTTGGTGTCATTCTGTTTTATTTGTGGCTAGGTTATGGTCAAATATAGATAATCTTGCACCAAAATAGCTAAATATTAAACAGGGAGTTGGCACAGCCAGTCGTGAATGGCCAAAGTTGAATGATATCTGCCTGTTGATAGGCACACGGAGAGATGATTGATGTAAAAACATGGTCGATTAAGGGATTGTTTTTCATGCGGTGTGGAGCTGATGTAAATTACATACCAATTACGCCCATTTTGTCTAGTTATGGTGCCATATAGGACACAAATTATTCGTTAAGAGATGTCAATGTTGATTTACAGCGGACAATTCGTATCACAATCCAGGTTTGATTAATCCACTCAGCGACTTAATCAACCAGTGATGCAGTGATCCAATTGAATCCAATTTCCCCATCCATGTCGCACATCTAATTGCACCGTGAGTGATGAATTATGGAGATTGATCTTGTTTGTATCCATGTCAACAGGGCGTGATGCGCATGCAGGGCGCCAGGGGTGACCGGTTCATCTACCTGTTCGAGAAGGCACTGCTCATCGGCAAGAAGCACGAAAACACGAATCTCATCAGTATTAAGACTCAGATTAAGGTGAGGATGAACCCCGACCCCTGGTGACAACATGGCTGACAGTATACCCATTTTTGTTTTCCCGCCACACTAGTCAAAGTCCCTGGCACGGAAAGGCTTAATATCCTCCGACTGACTGAGTAAATTTTAACTTCAGAATTGTTGCATTCATTCATGGAACACGGGAATGTATTTGTAGCAGTTTCTATTTGGGCCATGTAGCTTCTCGTAGTGTTCAAGCTATAAAATCTCTTGCATTTATATGTGAACAATTCCTAGTTTGATGAAGTGAAAACTGACTTTCAAAGTTTTGTCTCAGTCCATCAAGTTTAAGATTGTATTTATAACGGATTTATTTGTAGCCTGTAGCTTCTATTGTGAAACAGCTTGAATAATTCCATCCTGAATCGTAAAATGCATCTGACTTTAGAGAATAGACCTATTCGGAGGTTAAAATCCAAAGTTTGAATCCTTAAGAGCCTTTGATATAGGAAATTCCGCAAATATGTCTAGATCATGCTATGGATATGTTGTCAACGATGGATATAGTACATGAATTTCAACAGACAAAAAGAGATAGATGTGTCAAATTTTTTCCCCCAAGCTAGCCTCATCCAGGAGGGATTTCCACACTGTGTTGGTGTCACATTACCAGCCCTAGTTTTGCTGTTGCCAGATGCTCATCTCCTTCATACATGCTTTCCCCCTACCCTTTCCCGCTCAGAAGACCCCAATGACATTTGCATCAAACAGACAGTATCATCAGATATAAACAGTATCCTCACCCAGTACCCCCTTCCTCTGTGCCTCCACCTCCCTTCCCTCACCCCTCATCCTTCCCTCGTAGAGGGGGGATGGGCAGGAACCGGGCACCCAAACAGCTGGAGGGAGGTGCCATTACGGGTCTAGACACATTTTGCTTGATACCCTGCTTCCTCCTTTTGGTGGTCAAGCTCCTTTCTTTCTATTTTACCTTCTCTTCTGCCTATCTTTCTATCTGTCTATCTTTTATATCTGTCTCATCTACTGCTCAATCCATCCATCTGTCTGTCTTGTCTGTCTGTCTGTTTTCCTTTTCTTTTTCCAGATCTATCTGTACATGTATATGGCTGTCTTTGTGTCTGTCTTTCTAATCCTTTCTCCGTCTCTCCCCCTCCTCTATCTGTCTATCTTAACTCCTTCTGTCTATCCATCTATTTGTCTTTCTGTCTATCTGTCTGTCTTTCTGTCTCTGTCTCTCTTTCTTGCTCTTCTCATAGCCATAGTCAGCATGCAGGCCAATGAAAGTTCTTGAGGCTTCCCACACTGAGCAAAATTTTCATGGTGCTAGCCTCATTTCAGAATGTCTAGCTCTTTAATAATAAGTTTTCTTTGAGTCTTTCTAGCATTCCTTTAAAAAAGTGCTCAAAAAAAGAAAGAAATAGAAACCTGCTTGATAAGAATTTTCCTCTGTAAGACAGTCCCAAACATTTCTGGTTTACATTGCATACATGTTTCTGAACATGTTTAGAATTGTTAGAACATGAAACATGAGCATTATTAATTCATGTGGAATCTCGTGGGCTCAAATTTCCACCCAAAAGCAAGTTCCTGTTTTCACCACAATCACCCCATTACAATTGATATGTTTAAGGTCAGCACTAAGATGTTCTTTTGTGGTCACGGCCACATTAATTGACAAGAGTTTTGACAAATTTATCAATTGACACATCGACCAAAATAACTTTTGAGCCAACACCCACCCTCACGTCAGCTTCAGAAGGGAAACAGTGGCTGATGCTAAACTGGAGTGTGGTTGTACAGCAGTCTAAACCGTAAACTGTTCATGGATTCAGTGCACCATATATAGTTACTGCCGTGCACTACACCAAAGAGAGTATGATATTTGTGCATAGGATGAATATATTTTTCTTCCCGAGTGATCAGACTGCCTGGCACATCCCTGCGCAACACAAAAAGAAAGTGCAAACAGAAGGATTAGGTATCACTGTCTACAATTTCATACAATAACATTTTAATTTCTTGTAAATGCTTTGTACAGAGCATTCAAAGAAAGCACATTGCTTTAAACTGCAGCAATTGTACCATCCTGTACTACATTCCTTTCTTTTCTCTGATTACACAGAATTGAGATTATATACAATTGGGTATTGGATAGATCCCTGCAAAATACAACCAAGGAATTCATCAAGGACGAAATGTTAGATTTCATTAATTCAGTCTAATAAAAACAAAACAAAACAAAACACACACACACACACACACTCACATAAAGGACTGCACTAATCAAGTCCCTTTCATAGATAATGTAATCCAGATGGTACATATTTTCACTTTACATTGAAGAGTGTCTTATTTGGTTGTAAACAAGGCAAAAAAAAAACAACAACAACATAATGATAAGTAGATGAATTATAAGAGTCTCCCCCCCCCCCCAGTTCTCCATTGTGACACATGTCATAACAACCCTTAGTCCTATGTTTGCCAGCTGTTCAACAGCACAACAACACTTTTGTCCCCAGGTGGACATCGGAATGTTGTCTTTGTTCAGGTATAGCCTAACATTTTTATCCAGGTGCATTTTGTTGGGGCAGCATAAATAACATTCCTAATACCCTTCATCTATTTTTTTTTTCTGTTGTAGCACCTATTGTGGTGTTCTACGCCCCTGTGTGCATTTGCACAATGGCTGCAGACTGTTGATTTATGTAAATGCTGTTATATAGGGAATGTGATGTGGAGCATGTATCACATAGTTCAGGCTTTCTATAGAATATGTGTGCTCTGTTCAAAAGAGACATGCAAATCACAGTGCAATGTATGCTTGGAGTGTCTACACAACATAAATTTAATTATTTTTCCGCATACATGTAGTTTAAAGAACTATGATGATATCTGTGTGCTGAAGTATTATAATTGTCCTGGCTGGTTGGTCAACTTCCTTATTTGGTCACTTGCTCTCTTTTCTACACTTTACGTATTGTCTGTCTCCCTCTGCAATTCTTTCATCAATTCTATGTATCATTGTTAGTTCTTCTTTGTTTGGCACTTGCTGCATACCCATGATGTCTTTTTATTACCATTAATTTCCTTTTCTAGACCTCTTTACTCTCCTTTCGTTTTCAGTCAGGGTGTAAGATTATTACATCCTTCTTCTTATGTTTCCTTGCTTTCCACCCCCCCCCCCCCCACACACACACACACTGACATTTCCATGCTTTCAGTGTAACATTCCAATCACTATGAAATATGTTCCTCACATTACATTTTGCCCCAGGGCCTGCTTCATTCTGACATAGCTATGCCCAATGAGTAAACAAGGGCACGTATAGATGACAGCAAAAAGTTTTGCATCCCCCCCCCCCCAACTGTTGAAAGTTAGTAGCCCAAACTAGCAAAGCAATGTGTACTTTCTGTATGGTGTTTTTATGTAAGAGTGTGAGTATGTATGTGTATCATATGGTTGTAGAGCATCAATCTTCTAAAGAAATTTGGTTGTCGTATCCTTACTGACTTGTATTGTGAGCTGTGCAACATATTTGTGTGCTGTTTTTTTCATGGTCCTATCACAGAAATTTTTACAATAATTTTACCACATTAGACGTCAGTGACAGGGAGACGGCCACGGACCATGATGACTTTGAAATGGTCAGGAACGCAGAGAAAAGGATGGGAAATTCGATGAATTTTTATCCTAGACTTTCCTCAATACCAAGTATGGGGTTGGAGAGGCCATTTGATCTGTAATTTGAGCAATGTGAATTGAGTGCCAACACCATATATGGTTGGGAAAAGGAATAAGTGAATTCTGTGAAAATTGGGAGGGTTGTTTACAAGAAAAAAAAAAGAGGATAATGAAATTTTAACAGCAGTTAGATAATTTTTGGAAAGTGAATCAGATGGCTGGATAAACTGTGGTTTTAACTCCTATGTCATGTTATGACATTGCATGTCATGGACAATAAAACTCAGTCTCTCTCTTTTGATTGGGAAGTGTAATCTGCCTTGAAAATTACCTGTTGAAGCATTCATGACGTTGTATGAAAAAAAATGTATGAAGATAAAAGCCTCGAACTTCATTTTGATATTGAATTATTATTTAATTTTTTTCTCTTTCTATCTCTCTCTTTCCTTCTTGTTCTTCACACACAGTGCTCGAACCTGATGCTAATTGAGAGTATACCTAAGGAGCCCCTAGGCTTCAACGTGATTCCATTTGATAATGCAGACATACAGTACACCATAGTAGTAAGTTTTCCTTGAAAACCTGTCTCTTCCTGGACCCATGTTTTCAAATCATTATTTTCTCATCACTGCAAATTGGCAACATTTGCCAGCTCAACATGAAGCTGAGGTGTTAGTAAAACTCATTTCTTTCTTTTTTTTTTTCTCTCGCTCTTTATTTTTCATAATTGGTATCATTCTAAAAGCAAACTCAACGTAAATCTTTGTAACAGTGATAATGAGAATATCTTGGTGTTTACATATGTAAAATGTATTTGTAAAATGTTATGTTTCAATAGCATGGAATTCTTTTCTGGAGAGCTTACACAGACACGTGCCCTGTTCTTATCCTGTATCTCAGTAAAACAAACATATTGTCAGAAAATGTTTTAGAATGGGCATGGAAAGCTATTGATCTTGACCTTAAAGTTTCCTTTAGTGCTTGAAGAATATCAAAGCCATGCTTTTCTTCCCTTTTTTATTTTCTAAGATAGAAAGACCACTAGAACTTTGAACTTGATCCTTTGGGGTATGCACACTTTGTCTGTTACTCTTGTATTAAGGAGATCATGCAGCTTCTTCCTAAAGCTTAAAAGGACTTAAAGTTTTTTAAAAAGTACTGATAGTTACAAAGGAAAAGAAAACAAATTATAAAAGAGTGGGGAAGGAAACTCGACAAGCTGGTCCCTATCCATATTACAAGGTGCATCCTGTTCGAGAAAACATACGATAAAAAAATGAGAGAGAAAACGACACATAAATGAAAACTCTGTGGAAGTGAGGTTAGTGACAATTGATGTTTTCTACTCATTCCCACCCTGGGGGTATGACAAAAGATGGCGTGCGACATCCTTTTATGCTTCATGTTAAAATATGTCAAGGCTAACTTGTTTTTCTCTGAGAATTTCTTATTCATTTTTTCTTTTTGGGGGTAAGATCTCTCCCCCCACCCCCTTTCTTTTGTGGTTATGTGTCATCAGTGTTCTGTATGGTGGATAGGTCATGCCAAAGGGGATACCACCGGCCTGAACATTAAATGTTAATCTTTACCAACAGCGGATTCACTAACCCTGAAGGAAATGTTAATCATTAGAGCCAAAAAAATAAGAACACATCCGGAATAGCAGCTAAAGCAAACAGTATGATTTATCCAGGGTTTATGCCTTACATAAAATCTAAAGTAGTAAAGAATCGAGCATAGTTTGCTATCCTTTCTTCAAAGTGATATGTGAGTTGAAAGGTGTCTCTTGTCAAAGATAGTATTGTTTGGTAGATGAATTATAAGTTGTCCTTTTTGAAATTCATGTGTATTTTGACCGATGCATTTTTTTACTGCACTGAAGTGTATAGGATTATACACCTGTTGCCACTAGTATACCTTAATCTTGTTAGCAATTGATTCAAATGATAAGTTTTGCATTTTGACTGTTCTTGTGAATATGCACCCAGAAATATCTTGTGAACACCTCGTTTTCTCTCATGCTTTCCCCCAAAGGCCAAAACTCAGGAGCAGAAGAAGCAGTGGACGCATGAAATCAAGAGATTAATTCTCGAGAACTACGAAAGCAACATTCCTACCAAGGTCAAAGAACTCATCCTTGGCACAAGTAAGGCAAACCAACCATAAATCTGTTTTGGGATGCTTACATCTCGAGACCAATCCTATTGAGTACAGTAGAAACATTTATAGTGATATACCATTCGTGTGCACAATAAGACACGCTGACTTTATGACGATGAGACTCGTAACAAATGACTTAAAAGCATTTACAGAGTGCTAGTGACTCCAATATGCCTTTCTAACATACTCTGCTGTTCGAACTAGGAAGAAAAATTTCTAATTGGTAGCAGTTATTTGTGTGGAAATGCATTTAAGTGGAAGTTGCACCTCCCCCCCCCCCCCAAAAAAAAAAGAAGAAGAAGAAAGAAAAAAAAAGAAGTGTCAAAATTGCTAGAGATTGTTCTGTATGTAGCATTCATGCGTTTGCCTCGTTGAAAGAAACCCAATGTCACTTTGCTTGGTTTGGAAATGTGGTTTAGTTGTTGTGATTAGTTTTCCAAATGCTGACTGAACAGGGTCCCTATAGCGTGGTGGCATTCTTTCCGTGCACAAAGCCATACTTCCATTTCCAGACCCTGTGATGCGGGTATTTGCGATTGTGGAGTACTACGACAAAGGGTATTCCCAAATTCATGAAGTCAATGTGAAATAGTCATGAAATTATCATAAATTTCTTTCCATGTTTTGACCCTATTCAAGGTGTGGTGATGTTCAGATGAAAAAAAAAAAATAGGTGTGATTGTGCAAAATGTGTTCTACATAGAATATGTTTTGATGACTCTGCGCATTCCTCAAATACTCGTGATTGTTTGTTTATATTCAGTGGTATGTTGACAAAGACACATACAAATAAACAAGTAACTTGTCAGATAAATAGATAAACAGATATATGTCCATACTTAAAAGATAGATAGACAAGTAGATGAATAGAAAGATGAATATGAATAGATGGATTGATAGAAGAATGTTATGTGGTATGTTGACAAACACAGACATATACATAGGTAGATAAGAAAAGAGAGAGAGAGATGAACAGACAAAATGACAGATGTGCAAACACACAGACAGACAGACAAATTGAGTGGGGTGGGGAGAGAAGGAAGTGAGGGATTGCTTGTAGGGACATGGGCAGTGAAATTGAACGAATGTCCAGATATCGGATGACCACAGCTGGAAAGCTATCGTTAATCTGTTTTGAAAGGTGGGGTATATGTTGAGCTGGATTCATCGCAAGTAGTGCTAATGACTCATAAAGAGTCTGCTACATGAGGGATTCTATCAATTAAAGTGAGGAAATTGTGGTACAAGGTGCCTTACGAAAATCTCTTGGCAATGATCGCTATCAGACTTTGCCTGAAAACCTCACATAAAAGATCAAAATTCAAGATCACACACATTCTTTCTTTAGTTCTTTCTTTCTTTCTTTTTTTTTTAGTGAATGAGATAGCATCGTTACTGCCGGAGCAAATCCATACACCGTCGAAGGAGCTGTCTCGGAGGAATACCAATTCTTAAATGATATGAAGTGGAAAGGATTTCCACATTGTAATTATGAATATGTGTGTGTGTGTGTGTGTGTGTGTGTGCACGCGTTTGAGTTTTGTAGTACCTGTCGTGGGGGCCTCGCCTTGTTTGTCGCAAAATCCACGCTTCCCACTCACTGAGTCACTTTTCCGCCTCGCAAATGTTCCCAACATGTTGGCCTGCCAATTTTTTTTTTTTTTTAGATTTGTTTTTGTTTTTGTTTTTTTTAATGTCTGTGTGTGTGTGTGTGTGTGTGTGTGTTTCTTTTTTTTTTTTTTTTGTTGCAAAGTTTTGCAGAGAAATATGGCAGTTGTGACAGTGCCCTGATGGTATCAACCTCCCTATTGTAATGATCAACACATCATCATGATCATGGGACAAATTTGGGGGAAAAGAGAAAAAAACAAAAGACCCCCCAAAAAAGAAAGAATCCACCCAAACACAACTCCGCATCTTCTTGGGGGACTTGGAAGACAGGTAGTGAAGGAAATGCGGCTGGATTGGAACGCAATTTGTCACGGTTTCCCCGGGGTTCGAGTTGTTTTCTTGGTTGCAGAAGGACCTCATCTCTGCAGACCGTGACTGTCACGTGTTGCCAATTTGAGGAGTCTGGATATGCCCACGAAGCACTTGATTTTTGATGGACTGTCTGCAATTATGGCTTATGTTTTATTGTGGGGGGATGTAGTGGGGAAAAATTCCAACAGTCTTTGGTTATATATTTTTTTGGAAGAATTTGTAAAGAAAAATAATCAGTGGGAAGTTACAGCAATGATTATGTACAGCTGATGTGAAATTCTGTTTTTGAGCAAGAGTTTGATAATAGACATTGATGGATTAGAAGTGTTGGTAAAGGATATTGCATGGAGAAAGAAAGTTAGATGGAATGTTTTTTAGCAGCAAACTTGTTTGAGATCAGTAAAAACTTTTTTTTTTTTTTTTGGTTATGATTGCTTTATTTGGCAGAAGCGCATTTCAGTATCTTCTCTTGATCAGGGACTTGTATGAAATGTCTCCTCTAGCCAGAAAAGTTTCCTAGCAAAATAGATGGCATCCGTGAATTGATCCAGTGATGATAAAGCTGCAAATCCTATCCATACGTGAGAGTCCCAGTCAAATTTCAAGTGTGAGACTTAATTGCAGATACTCATGTATATGATTGTGTGTATTAAAGTGTTTGCTGAAATGTGTCACATGTTGGTGAACAACATTGGTTTCTCTTGGATTTAGCCATATGCCTCAATGAAAGACCAAGAGCTAATGAAACTCTATAGTATCTCTCTGTAGTCTTTGAGGATGGGAGTGGGGGGGGGGGGGGACGCAGGTTTAGCTTAGTTAGCATCACCCGAGAATCATTAATGTTACCAGTGGGAAATGTAAGACCTTATCTTTGGAAATCTGGGAAGGGTGTTTTTATATTTTTTGTTTTTTTGTTATTTACTTATTTTATTCAGCACTGCAATAAAGCTGTCAATGTTTATATTGACTTATTGACAAATTAATCCAAGCAACGGTCTTCCCGCCACTGCTTGCGTCCTTGGTACATTTCCTTCGGTTCATCGAGATGAGATCGGAGCGGTGTACGGAAATTACGATTGGCTTGTAGAGGTTCCTTTATTGATGTGGGATAGGCAGGATGGACCTAAATCTGATTGAGTATATGTCGTGGTGATTTTGACCTTGGCCTATGACAAGTCTGGGAAGCATTCTGATAGTCGGCAGCGATACGGAGGATCGACAAGCGCTCCACCACCACCACGTGGTTTCTCTTTTTGCCGTGGAAGATGCTCGTTTTTGCAGATGTTCGCAAAGGACGTAAGGGAGAACTCCGACGCTGAGGGCAAACTGAGGATTTCATCAAATCCCGCTGTTTGTCCATTCTGAAGTTTGTGAATGACATTGTGTTTCCAGCAGTACTGAGCATCCTACACAGCCAGAGATTGGGATGAAAGTTGGAAACTTTTTCACACAAATGCAGCACTCACCACCTAACAAAATGGAGAAACCTGCAGTTACCATGTACTTCTCATAAATTGCATTTATCGGTTCAGCTATTGGTAATTCACCATGTGAAAAAAAAAGAAAGTCATTTTCTTCCCTTGTTATTTGGTTATTGAGTAGGAGCCATATTGTCTTTGCAAATTCATCATCAAGAGAGATAGAACAGACAAACTTGTGTCACTTTCGTCGGTTGCACCAAGAAGATTTAAGTCTCTGGGGGAGGGGAGGGGAGGGGAGGGGAGGGGAGGGGATGAGGGATATGGCAGAGATTTCATGGCCAGCAGCCAAACATGTATTTGTCATCAACAACTTTGAAACTTAAACAGAGAGTGTGTGGAAGAGAAAGGGGGAGCATAGAGAGATACAGAGACAGACAGACAGACAGATGGGATAAAGAATGTTAAAGGCATAATTTACCATTTGCAGATAAAACAAAAACCCAGCGTTAGTGCTTCAAAATAGTTCTAAAATGTGAGTTAGGGATAGAAACAACCAATGTAAAAATTTGAACCAGTATAATCGATGTTAAGTATTGTTAAATATACAAAGTTTGAACAATAGTTATAATAAAAATGCTTCCAGACTAAACTGTCTATAGTTATGGTGTAATGAGAAAAGTGGTGATATCTCCTTATATTTCGGGCTTTATTGCAAAAATTTTATATGGTAGGATGTTTTGTGATACAGCTGACCTACACATATGCATCAAAAGTGATATGTTGAATATTTTCTAAATCACTACTCCCAAAGGTAAACAGGACCTTTAAAGTGTTGCAGAAGAGGATGAGACAGAGAGAAGGATGGGAGATGAAAGTATACTTCTTGTGATGACAAACATTACAGAGTAGAGATGAAATGGAGAAATACTTCTTTATCAGGATTTGCTGTGATACCTCTAGTGCCAGATACTATGTGGTAGACCTCAGTCTCATGGTGTGTGTTTCAGCAAGATTTCAGCAGGAAGAAGAAAAAAATGTGTCTTTCATATGGATGAGAAGATAGTTTGCCATGCTATGTAATTTCATACTCATTTCTGTTCAGCTGGTATTTTTTGTCTGTGTGAACTGAGAGTCAGATGATCATTCCTCTTGGGATAGATATCTCACAGAGTTACTTATTGTTTTGAAAATGAAGCTATTTTTCTCAATGTCCATGTTAAAGGATTTAGTCAGCACATCTTCTGTTTTCATTGACGATGCGTTCTGAGCAGCTCATCCCAATCATGTTTTTTTTCCGATAGGAGCAGCTCACCATGAAACTGAGACCGAAAAGCCGACCACGTCAGCCACGCCCGAGCCGTCGATGTCGCGGGACAGGAAGGAGCGCAAGTCGCGCAAGAAGCACAAGCGCCGCAACTCAGAGCCCATGGGCAAGCTGCAGCGGGGTCAGAAGCAGGTCAAAGGTGAGGGCTAAAGGTCGGAAGTTAAGTAAAAGTCATTAAAAAAAGATGAATGTTACAGTTATGTGACATTGTCATGTTAGATCAAAAAATGTAACCCTTCTTAAGCATAGCTGAGCTTCCAATATGACTTGTGCTAAAGATAAAGCACATTTTAACTTTTTAGGGAATGATCCCAGCTGAAAAGGGAGCATTTGCAAAAGCAAAAAAAAAAAAAATGTATGACTCACCCTGAAAAAGTTTTATTTTTTTACATTTTATGATGCTATGATTCTTGTTTTTATTTGTTGGGTTGTTTTTTCCTGTTTGTTTCTTAATGGGTTTCCTAGGAGAGCTATGACACTTTGTTCAGGTAGTTTTAGGTGTAGATGGTTAGGTATTGGATATTAGCTTCATAAAAGCATTCTTGTTTCTTGTTTCATTCACTTGTTTCTGCAAAGGTTCTATAGCTGATTTCCTGGTAGGAAATTCTCTCTTTCTCTTTTTCTTTCTTCTCTTTCCCTTCATTTGTCATTCTTACTCTGTCTGTCTATCTGTCTGTCTGTCTTTCTCTTGCTATCTATAGTTATGTATCTATTTTTCATTAGTCCATTGGAATGCGCAGCTTCATCCTGGTAGGCCTCCCCAACCAGAAGACTGCCCTAGTTGAATTTAAAAACCATTAAGGTCTCTCGATGTCATCTGACCTAATTCACAGTACAGTTTCAAGACGCTGGATGCAGTCACACCACTTGTCCAAAATTAATGGGCTATCATCCTCTTGAGCACTGAACTATATTATTCTGCTCTTCCTACTCCATCAGTAGTTTCTATCCATTCTGGTCCTTCTACCTTTGATCAATCATTAGTCAATTTGGGGTGGAGGAAGCCGGCATGGGGGGGGGGGGGGGGGGGGGGCGAGGGGGGAATGGAGTAAATTGGGAGCGGCAGGAAATTCGAGTTCATCAATAAAACCTTGGACACAAACTTCTAGTAGCTCAGGAACTGGAGGAGGAGGAGGGATGGGGGGGGGGAGGACTGAGATGTGATGGGTAGGAACAGGGAGGAGGATGACACTGGGAGAACAGACCCCTGGATGATGACAGCGATGAAGAGAAATTGGGCTGAAGTGAGAGGCTGAACAGGCTTGTCATGTTTAATTGAGAAATCTTGTGTGCATTGGCATGAGCAAGCAGATGCCGTCCTTATGTTTAAAGAAGGAGAATTTTTTTTTATGTGCCGTTAATGCAGACATTCTGAGAAATGATGCTTCCAAAAAGATGTAATGCATTAGGAAGGAAAAGATTGAATAAACGCTTGCCATAATCAATGGCCTTCTTATCTTAAAATTCGCTCCCAAATACTAGTATTCCAGTGATAGGACAATGTGAGGCGTTTTTAGACTTGTAGAATTCTCCTCCTTTCACTGAATTCACCTCTCTCGGGATTGACTTCTTGTAAACTTTCTTTTCTGTGTACAGAAACTTACACACACATTGGGAGGAATCATGAAATTGGGTTTTCATTGACTGTATATAAGATTGTGCAGTGTCACAATTATGGTAGAATTCAAAACTTGATATCTTGCAGTTGTGACTCCCTTGGTCTTCCATCTTCAATTTCTTTTTTCTGTTTAATGCCCTCAATACCTCACCAAAAGGGAGCATGAACCCATCTGTCCCTGGGTGCAAATATTCACACCCCTCAACAGCATCTGGTTTGTTTTGTTTGGTTCAGATGCTTTCTCTCTCTCCTTCTCTCTCCTTGTCTTTCCCTGTCTCTCTATCTGTCTGTCTGTCTGTCTCTCTCCCCCTCGCTCTCTTCCTCTCACTCTCTCTTTCTTTCTCTCCCTGTCCCTTTTCTGTCATTGAAAAAAAAAAGTATCCCTGGATGACATTGAACTTTTATCAACCTTGCTCTTCTGAGACCCCATCGCCTTCTCCCTTCAGCCTACCTAGGCAGTCTGTTGTGTGGGTTTTTCTGCGTCTGGAAACTCCAATATTTAGACCAGGGTGAAGTCAGCTCCCATTGCCTTTGACAAGGAGGCAGCCAGACACTCCCCAAGAAACCTTTACAAATCTACTGGCTCCTCCCCTCCCTCCCACCCCTACCCCACCCCCATTCTCTTGGAAAGTCTGGCTTACTCACTAACACCATGACCCAATAAGGTACCGGTGTTCTCTTCCCCCCCCCCCCCCCCCCAGCCTTTACTCCACCACCATCATCATCATCTTTGATGACACTGTCCAAAGTTTTGTTGTTTACCTACAGACTACAACTGGGAATTGTGGAAATAATATAGCACAGTTTGTAGCTACCCTAATCCTAACCCTAGTGCCCCACCCCTACCCCCAAAAAGAACAGATTTCCCTTATCTTCAATATGTTGTCCAAG
>NW_027272772.1:0-22500 GCF_040938485.1 Diadema antillarum
TTCGGAATAACGAGCTGTAACCAGGGGGAGGAGGGGGATTTTCAAAATTTTCTCTCCATCTTCTTGAAAAAATCTATGACAAATTTTCACCAAACTTGGCCATAGCATCTTTATGGTGATAGTACTGTAAATACAGTTAATGCATGATGTACAAGTAGGCTCAAGTTTACAATGACAGATGAAGGGATGCCCAACAAGGTGAGTGGGTAGGAAGGAGGCTTAATTTTCACATTTTTTGTCTTTTTCCTGAAAACTCAAGACGCATCCCTCGGATAATAAAATTGTATATCAGCTTTAAAAAGAAGAAAAAAACCTTCTATACAAAAATGATGGAGCTAATAGAGTGCTGGTGCCTGTTATGGTAAATTAATTCATGAATATTAACGTTAAGTGCGGCGGAGGCGGATTTGTCACTTATTCAGCTTCTTCTTGAAACCCTTATAATAGATATTTGCCAAGCTTGAAAACGTAGCGTAGGCGTATTTATCTGGTGATATGACCTCAATTTGTCTAAATGAGCACTGCCCCAACCCCTAAAGTGGGAGGAGATGGAGCCCCCTCCCCCCCACCTCATCTCCGCCCCTTGAACTTGAAAGGAACCAACACGAGGGGGTGGGGTCGTTCGGAGTGGAATTCAGAATTTTGTTGAAAACCCTATACATATGAAAAAAAAAACCCGGAAAGAAATTTTCTATACAACCAAGAGTAATAGAACACAATCTTATCACATTTTTAGAAGGTAGATCTATACTTTGATGAAAATTTCACTTCTGCTTACTAAATGATGTGGGGGCTACCCTGGTCTTATCCCTATAGCTTTGGGGAAGAGGGAACAACTTGGACTTGTTGCCCCTTCGAACAAAGTGGGACTCTATTACCCTATGAGAGATGCTACCTCCCACGTTCGGTGGAAATCCGTCAAAGATTTCTCAAGAGGATGCAGAATGTGTGAAAATCCCCCTCCTCCCCCTCAACCCCCCCCCCCCCCCCCCCCGATAAAGACACCCCTCGATCCGCCACAATCAAACTTGAAATAAAATTTCAGCCATTAATGTCTTCATAGCACTAACTAAGCTCTCTTTTCTGGTTTGACAGAAGAAGAAAAAAATTGAATTTAGGGACGCCGAGGCTTCAACCCCCCCCCCCCCCCCCCCTTAAAGCAGTGTGTGTGTGTGGGGGGCTCATTTTAACAAATTAAGTGCGTATCACCGTAAAGAGGCAATCTGCCAATTTTGGTGAAAATCTGTCGTAGATTTTTCAAGAAGATGCTGAAAATGTGGAAATTCCTCTCTTTGTCCCTCACCCCCTCGATCTGGAGACCCCTTGATCCGCGCCATAACCAAACATGAAATTTCATTCATTAACGCTGTGTCTTCATAGCACTAACTTTAGCTCTATCTTTATCGGTTTGACAGAAGAAGTCCTAGAGTTTAGGGACGTTGAAGCTTCAACCTCCCCGCAGTCCCCCCCCCCCCCCCCCTTCGGCGAAGGGGGGGCGCATTTTGACAAATCAAGATTATATTACCATAAACTATGACTGTCTCTATATTTCACAAGTTGGGTGAAAATCCGTCCTAGATTTTCGAGAATGTGCTGAAAATGTGGAAAATCCCCCTCCTCCCCTCACCCCCCGATAAGGGCACCCCTGGGTCCGCCATAATCAAACATGAAATTTTAGTCATTAATGTCTTCATAGCACTAACTTAGCTCTTTCTTTTTCGATTCGACAGATGAAGAAAAAAAAAATCAAGCGTTTACCATGGTATAGGGACTCTGGAGGCTTCAACTCCTCCCCCTCCCCCTCCTCAGATTGGTGTGTGTGTGTGTGTGGGGGGGGGGGGGGGCTCATTTTGACAAATTACGATCATATCACCATTAAGATGTTATCTGCCAAATCTGGTGAAAAATCGTTGTAGGGTTTGCAAGGAAATGCTGAAAATGTAATAAAAAACTAGAAATGTCGCTATGGCGACTGATTGCCTTACGTCCGCCATAATGCATGATTCTCCCAATAGGTGTATACTAGTAGTACAATGTCTTCACAATGTGTGATGACAGTTTCACATAACTGGCAAAATATTGAAATGACAGGTTTGTCAGAAATATCTTGAATGTTCTACTTTCCTTGAACTGGGTTTGCTATAATTATTGTCTAGGAGTGCAGGTACACATATTTAGGAAATTGAGAATTTTTACTTGACTTCTGACGGACCCTTTTATAAGTTTATGCATTGAGTAATTTCCAAGGTATGAAAAAAGAATGTAATTACAGTACAAGATAGTTTTTGTTGTTGTTGTTGTTGTTGTTGTTTTTTTTTTTGGGGGGGGGGGGCATTGAAACCTGGCCCTTGACACTTAACCTTTGACCTTTGATCTTCTGGCTGGAAATTTCCCGGAGAATCTCCATTAGGTAATGCACGTATATATTAAGTTTTAAAACTAATAATGCAAGCATTGCATATACTAGTATATGAGGGAAATAGTAAACTTTGAGGAGTTGACCTTGACCTTTGACCCCTGACTATTGACCCACGACCCCTAAATTCCTAGATAATCCCTGCCAGTCAGTACATGCGTGCACCAAGTTCCATGAAGATACATTGAACCATTTGCGAGAAAAGTGATATTGCAACATTTTCACCTAACCTTTGACCTTTTGACCTTTGACCTTATGACATGAAACTCTCCTTGGAGAATCTTTACGCAGTAGTACATGTCTACACTAAGCTTCAAGAAAATACCTTTGGGCATTGCATAGATATGGAGAAATAGCAACATTTTTCAGCATTTGACCTAGACCTTTTGACCTTTGACCTCTTGCCAATGTCACCTAAATCTACTCAACTAATTGATCCATCCTACATCATCCTTGGACCAAGTTTGGTGAAAGCTGCTTCATCCAGTTTTGAGTTATCACGTAAACAGATAAATTTTAGGATTTGACCTTGATATTTGACCTTTGACCTCTGTCCGATTTCACTAGAAAACTAATCAAGTAATTGCCCCATCATACATCATCCTCCGACAAAGTTTGGTGAAATTTGCTCGATCCAGTCTTGAGTTATCGCGTAAACGGATACAATTTCATGATTTGACCTTGACCTTTGACCTCTGACCTTCGGCCGATTTCACCAAAAATCTTATCAAATAATAACCCTATCATACTTTATACTTGGACCAAATTTGGTAAAATTCCAGTCAATATTACTTATCTTACTTATATTACTTAAAGTTATCGCGTAAACGAAAGCGGATGGACGTACGTACGGACGGACAACCCGAAAACATAATGCCTCCGGCACCACTTCGTGGCGGAGGCATAAAAAGACAGATGGTCGCTAAGACAGGTGGTAAAGATGGTAATATCGTGCGCAGCTTTGGTTGAGAGTTTCTCTTCCATCTCTACATAATATAGGTGAAATGAATGGTTTGCACATTTCCCGGCGACGTTTTGCACATTTCCCGGCAAAATTGAACATTTGCACATTTCCCGGCGTCACGTTTGCACATTTCCCGTTGATGAAATTTAGAGATTTGCACATTTCCCAGCAAGACGTTTGCACATTTCCCGGCGTTTGCACATTTCCCGGCGAGACGTTTGCACATTTCCCGGCGTTTGCACATTTCCCGGCTCCACAGGGCCTCCCCCCTCCTGTCCCCACTGACCTAATAAGGGTTAAATAGATTATTCATCATGTTATCACTATTTGAGTCAGCAAGATGTTTATCTAAGAACCTAATGAAATATCTGGACAGCATTATACCTCTCAAAGAACTTTATGAGGAGGTACTGGAAATTCATAATCATGAACTCACTACAGTGAAACTGTACTGGCATCTTCAGAAAAATATTCCATGGGGAATAGGAAGAGTAGAAAACAAGTTCCACCAAAACTGAAGTGACATCGATCCTTACCTCCAACTGATTTCCTGGAGGTGCCCTGCGCCGTACCAAAGGATTTCCTATCCCTGGCAGGAGTCACCCCTGCAATCGATTTGCGGGACACCGATCCTGGGGTGAGAACGGACACCGACTTCCTGGCTCCTGGTGTGGCCTGCCGTTTGCTGAGGCTGCTTCTGCCCCCGCTGGCGGCGGTGGTGGCAAGGAAGCCTGGGATGTTGGCCTTGGATGGGGTCTTCAGCTTCGACACCTTGAAGGAGACAGACTTGGCTGACTTGGCATTCGCGATGGCTGGCTTGCGGCTTGGCGCGGGGGAAGTGAAGCTAAGGGGAGGCGGTTTGCTGACGGGTTTGGTGCTGCCGGGGACCTGTTGAGAAGCGAGTAAAGTGGAATAATCAGTCCTATTGTGCTAGATGACTTGAGGAAGTAAAATGAAGGAATTGGGGTAGCTGGAGCTCAACATTAGCAGTGACCTTGGGCCCTTAAAAATTTATGCCAAGCCACCAAACTTCCAGAAAGGTTGTCTTTTGGTGGCCTGCTTGGGCAACTAGGATTCAAAATGGACTGCTGTGTTTCCTTATATTTCAGGCCACCTACATTTCAGATTCAAACATTCTAGTGGTCCAAATGGGCTACCTGAGAAAAAGTGTCGAGCCCTGGGATAGTTCTTATGTAACTTGTATACAATGTATATTGTTAACTTTGTGTTCTGCTTTCTAGAGGTTACTTGTACAATAGAACTTGAAAAGTATGTGAGTTTTGTCTAAGAGTAGGGTTGTTGGTGTTAAACATTTCTAGCAGCAAGGCACGACAAATAGTGATCACCGAAGAAGCAATTGGAATGCATGACAATCACATTCCACTCTCCTAGGCATTTGCTTGCCCTCACCCTGGGTTTCTTGGAGGCTGACAGAGCTTCAGTCCTCTTCCTCTTGCGGTCCAAGTAGTCATCAATGGACTCCATCTTGTTGAAAGCTCCATGGTGTGTCTTGCTCCAATTCTTGACGACTGCTTTCTTTGCTGGTTTGGCAAGGGTAGGGATGCCACTCTTTGCTCCTAATGTGTGGGAGAAGTAACACATTAGAAACATTGCTTTTCTCTAAGTTGAATCAGCTACTCCATTTTTAACATTGGCATGCCAAGTCCTGCTTGAATTGATGTTATTATCTATCTGTGCCAAGCACTCCCTGCATTCAATCCAGTCAGCTACAACAGAAGTAATATTAAAATGTTCACAAAGCAATTTGTTTAGCATACAACTGGTAGGAAATCACTTCAACTCGTGAAAAAGAATATCATGATTTAACATGAGGAAACAAAGGTTTTGATTTCTTTGTCTTTCCTCAAAGCTGAAAAGGCCTCTCAGCTGAGAGAGAGAAAAAGAGAAAGCATGTCAATATACATATTTTATCACATCAGAAAGTTCAGAGTAAGTTCACTTCACTGTTCTCTGCATCAATAAAATGCTTTCACTGGGAAGTAACTAAAAAGTCTACAACACAATTTTTCACTGTAATCACCCAACAGTAAAAGCTCTTTCTGCCTTCTTTACTCACTTGCTTGTTGGACCCTCATGTCAATTTCAGCCATAATCTGATCTTTCAGGGATGTGCCACTGCTCTTGTTCTCTTCTGCCGTCGGTTGAGTCTCCTTGGCGGGGGACTTGTCGAATGTCCCTCGCCGCACCTTCTTCATCTTCCTGCCGGCAGATCCTGTGGCTGACCTCTTACGGGACGATCCACTTCCAGAAGTTGGAGCTGCATTCTCTGGCGTCTTGGCTGCTGCTGTACCCGTCTTGCTGGAACTGCGGGATGCTCTCTTCTCGCATGACTTAATTGTGGTGGCCTGGGTTTCCGGCGTCTTGGTGGCTGCCGCTGGGCTGGGCTGGGCAAGGGGCGTAGGGGTGTTACTGGCAGATCTTGTTGCCTTCCTTGTAAGCCTGCAGATCAAGCATAGCAGTGGAGTAACAAGGACTGTTTGGCACAGCTGAATCCCATTACATCAATTAGTAGTAATTTTACAACTGAGATGTAAAGGAAGAGGTGTGCACTCCTGTTATAATGAACACGATATAATGAAATTTCGATTACAACTAAGTAGAAATTCACACCCTAACATTATCCACTCTATGTGTTTTATTGTTCAGTTATAACAAAATTTCAATATAGCGAAAGAAAACTGCTGGTCCCAAGGACTTCGTTATAACACTGTACTGTACAACATCTCCAACCCTAGTCTTTCAGATTTTCGCTGTAGCTATGGTAACAAAATCAATGCAAGTTGAAAGATGAATCAGTCCAGACTGTACATGTAATTCAAATTGGTGTCTCTTTCAGTGAGTTATCAGTCTATTATGATTTCCATTATATCTGTCCTGATTTTGCTGAGGAATAAAGAGAAGCAGCACCTGAACAGCTCCATGCTGACATACCTTGAGCCAGAGTTTGGTGGTGTAGGAAATGTAGGGGCTGGTGCTACAGACACTGGCTGGACGGGTGTGGGTGGCTTGCTGTGAGACCTACGTGTAGCAGCAGGTGAGCAAACCGTCTCTGCAGCTGCTTCACTCTGAATAAACAAAAATATTTGTATTTTTTTAATGCTAGTTTTTTTTTCTTTAATAAACACATCTAAATACTTTGCTAGGGCTACTGAACAATACACTGCTAACTTCTTTGATGTCATCCATGTTGCTTGCAGTTTATATGTTGACACAAACTTGTTAAGATGCATATTTGGCCCCTCCCTGTAATGAATGTAAAGAATTCTGTACAAAGTACCCTAGGTCAGGGTTCACTTTCACGTAACAGAAGAAACTGCAAATACAGCCAAACAATTATGTTCAGTAAACAGATTCGCTAACTTCACTTTTAAAATAAAGAAGAAATTGCTTGGACACAAGAACTTGATGGAAGGTTTGACATAAATTACTGTATGAGTGTGACTGTGCCACTCATTTGCCTAAGGTTCACAAAATTTCTGTGCTACATTCAAGAATCTGTGTTGACAACAAATAGTGTACGGTCCTTACTTGCGCAATGAAACACGATTTAGCACTGACTCAAGATTTAGCACTGACTCAAAGATGAGGCATACTATTCAACTCGGCTTTGCCTCATTGAATAGAGCGCCTAGTGCTATCTTTCACCTCATGCAAATGCACAACCTTGTACAGTGGAAACTCGATATAACGAGATGGTCGGGACCGAGTCATTTTCCTCGTTATAGCCGATATCTCGTTATATCAGTAGGCATAAAAGAAGGCATAAAATAAAGACATTAATTTGCACACGTGGGACTACCCATCATATTTCAATCAATACTGATCACTTGATATTGTGTGCGAGGGAATTACTCACCTTTATGGCTAAGAAGATGTTTTTCGCCAAGGAAATCCAATATAAAGAATGTGTTTCTTATTAATTGTAGATGTTTGAATTTGTAAATTTATATAGCTTGCGATCGTATCAAGATCGTCTGTGGATTGGTATGTGGTTATCGTATGGGTGTGTGTTGTGTGGAAAGCTTGAATATGGTCTGCACAATGCTGTGTGTGTATGTGACACATTCTGTATGTACATTATGACTGCGTGTGTGTGAAGACGGGGAATTCCCTAAGTAGAAGGCCAATCACAGCATCCGATTGCCTCACACCTGCTAAACGTCATGATGATGTCATGTATACATATGGCCGTCCCACCACATTTTCTGCATGTATCAGTGTGCGTGCACACACACACTTCACACGTACAACATGCAGTGTGTAGCTGGAGTGCACTGATGAAAATGATTATGTGTGTACAAGACAGTTTTTGGCGCATGAAGCTTTACAATCTCGGAAGATGATAGCACAGGCGAAGTAAAGCTTTACCGAAGGCATTTTGCTTTACCTCGCTATAGCAGGTTTGATTTACTATGTTTATCTTTGTTTGGAAGTCACAAAATTTATCTCGTTATAGCAGTTATTTCGTTATAGCCGATCTCGCTATAAGAGTAGCATTTTACATAGACTGGTGTGGAAGGAAATTTGGGACCGAGAAAATTTCCTCGTTATAACCGATATCTCGTTATAGCAGTGTTCGTTATACCGAGTTTCCCCTGTACCATCACACTCATGACCATTTACTACACTGTATTAGTATACATGTACTGATATCACTGAAACAAGAAAATGTGGGAAACATACCTTCTGTGCATCGCCAGCAGCCTGGGTATCCTCTGGCTCTTCTGCAGGGATGTCTTTGGTCTTCTTGCCCTTCCTACCTCTCCCTCTTCCACGACCTTTGGCCTTTGCCTTGCTTGCCTTTGGAGCAGGAGACACTGTCTCATCCTCTGTGGTGCTAAGTGTCTGCAGGTTACAACATCAGGTTTGGAAAGTTTAGTTACAATACATTCTTATCATCACATATCCCTTGACTCAACTGTCATTGTTGCCACATTCAATACAAGTATAAACCTAGATGAACTTGCAAAATTGGGTTGAACACAATGGGGGTATATACATAACTGAATTATGTTAAGAGACACCTACACAATATCATCAGAGGATAAACAAACTTTTTCCCCTCGAATTTAATTATTCTGCTCTAGATTACACTGCACATTATATCCCGTAATCTATAAGTTTACTTATTTACATTGTCAAAGAAAAGCGTATTTGAATGTCTAGTGTACAACATACTCCCTAAGAAATACCAAGCAAGGAACATCTAAGTTCCATGACAATTAACGTTCAATCTCATAGTATGTCTTCAATCGATAATGAATGTAACTGAAACTTGTTATCATTCCTATCTCCTGCAACTTCTCACCAATCTCTGGAAACGATCTAGACCTAATTTACTGTAACTTGAACACTGTGGAGTAAAAATTCTAGTACTGTAGAAATGTTCCCCCCAACCCCCCCCCCCTCAAAAAAAAAAAAAAAAAGAAAGAAGAAAAGACTGGCAGCTAAACTTCAACACATACCTCAGCTCAGTAATAGTAACCCATTTGAATCTCACTGTTGAGTCAGTGGACACATACTGGAAGTGAACTGAATCAGAAATCACCACGATCAACGTTTAACAACATGTAAAAACAAATGAGATCACCATGAATGGGTAATCCTTCAAGCCCAAGGCAATACAACTACCAAGACATTACTGATGCACACTGTGCTGTACCTGGACAATGGTTTCTGCCTCTGGTTCCACAGAAATTTCTTTGTTGTTCACTTCAGCTTTAGTCTCAGTCTCGGAAGTTTCCTCAGCAGTCTTCTCCTTGGCAGGTTTCTGCTTGCGGCCTCTCCCACGGCGCACTCTGGGCTTTTTCTCTGGCACATCAGATTCAGACTGGGGGGGGGGGGGGGGGGGGGAATGCAAACAAACAATAAATGATAAAGTGTAACCAACAGAGGCAGGCAGAATTATGGTCATTAAGATCAGAGTGAGCTGTTTAGATCAGAGTGAGTTGTTTTGAGTGAGGTCTGGGGTAATATGAAATTAAAACTTGAATTTGAAAGTCAACAACAATGTCGGTATCGATGATTTTCATCCCAAAAAGTAATTTGATGAATATTTTCATGATTGGAAAATGATGTCTACTTCTTGTGACTTGGTGCAACATGCACGGTTACATTGGGGTAGGGTCTGCAGAGCTTGTGATAGGGATAATCAAGGATCAATGTCTACCTCTTTATTTTATTTTCTTTAAAACAAGGGCTTTACAATATTGATAACATTCTTATTCTTACCTGATCTTCTGTTGATGAAGTTGTAGACGTAGTAACCGATTCCTCTTTTGGGGACTGGGTTGAAGAAAGCTTTTCAGGCTGGTGTTCAGCTTCACTTGACTCGATCACTGCTGCAAGTGCCTTTATCAAACCATCCGTCTGCAAGCCAACATGATAAAAGTGTGTAATAAAGTCTACTACTCATATAGTTATCGACCACCTAATTTTATATCGCCCATCGCCCACCACAATGGCTTTTTCACGTATAAAATCAAAAGTACATGTGGGACTTGGCGCAATAATATGTGACCCGCTACAACAAAAGGATCTGAAAGTCGGGGAAGGACAATTTTCTGAAAATGGCATGACATTATTCCCTTACTCTTCTACTTTAATTTTATATAGCACAACTCATAAAAGTACCCTGTTGCAGAGACATCAATGATTTTATTAGTGCATGGTAGTTAAGGAAATCAGAGTTTCGAGAAAAACGCCTTCAAAGTTTTCCTTCCGACGCTATCATGATCAACGGGAGGGGAGACAGTTTTCACCACTTGACAATAGAAGGCTTGCTCCTAGCAACCTCCGCGATGTTCATTCCAGCTTATCGCCAGGGTCTACGCATGACCAATCAGTATTCAAGATGCCACGGACTGACCAATAAGATCACTCCCTCGTTGCTAGGGGCGGAGTCAAGCTGCGGCACTAAATCCAAATCTTCGGACACGTTTCTGTTACGTTGAAAGTCAGAAAATCATGGCCCAGAAAAACGCTGATTTCTTGCCTTTCTTTGATCATTTAGCTTCTAAATTTCGGCAGATGATAGACAAAACATTAGACTACAAAATTATGCTAAAAACAGAAATTTGATTGTTTTGACTACCGGTACAGGTAATTTTGATGATGTGACTTCAAACTCGATTTTCTCGGCTCGGCAGTCAGCGACTTTAGGATCCTTTTGTTGTAGCGGCTAGCAGGTCACATATGCTCAAACATTCGTAGATCTACATGAATACAAATCAAGAGAAATTTAGGGGGATACCTGTACGTGTTTAGATGAATAACCTGAGGAAACAAGAGGAAAAAGAATCGGCAAAATCCTCATTTAAATAAGTATAAAAATACATGTAATCTAGATTCTTGAAGTACTATTTCTATTAAATTATTGTTAACATGTCTTTGCCATTCACTAGATTTACATGCTTTCAGTATCACAATGGGAGAATGGGCGGTCAATTAAAATGGAGGATGGTGAGCTTGCACCAGAGCACAGTAAAAAAATGTCACTTTGAGTGTACATGTCGCTATGTAGGATGAATTCCATGCCTAGGACACCTACGGACTATGGTACAATCGGAGTCAGCAATCTGAGCCGGGGATATGAATCTGAGGTTGTTGTTCTTTCTGCATTTAACTACCTTGTTGAGTGAAATGAAATGAAGGTGAAACTGATGGGATAAATATTCATATGATACATCATCAACAACTCAAGGTCAAGAATATCTAAAATAAAGGTACTGGAGGGCCTAGATCAATTTAATCATGCATCGATCGATAGTATGATGGGGTGTTGTGTACCCGGACACTTAAGAAGTTGACATTTAGATGATTTTTTCACATTGCCATTCTCAATAAAAATATTCCAATACACAATGATGAGGTTCTGAAAATTATACTTAACAGTTCTTCCAAAGCAAGGCAAACAAAATCAATTTCTGTCGTAATTAGAGAACTTAACTGAAACCTTTGGCATTTGCAAATATAATATATTTTGAACGTTGTAGCCAGCCTGCATGTATTGTCCATGGGAATGGATTAACACTGAAGTTTGTTGCTTCCGACTCAAACATGCGCACAAGTTTCACATCGCGCGTGTGATAGCATATTACGCGCTTCTTCTGGTTGACAAATCATGAAACAAATCACCGAATTCTGCTTTAGAGAAGTTACCTAAAAAATTGGTATAAAACATTCATTCAAATGCCATCATATTTTATGCTTATTTTATGGGATTTTATTGTGTTTGTGGAAGTAAATTTTTAGTCCAGTCCCACAACTTGTCCGGTCTGACCACGTATGGTCATAGTATAGGGTTTACTTGTTTTAGGTCCAACTGTAAAACCTAAACTTTTTTTTTTTTGCTTGAAGTTGGACTTGGAACTGCTTAGAGACCTACAGAAGTTCAGTCTAACTAACGGTTAATAAATAACGCTTTAAGTTACATTACGTCTAGACAGAAAGATCCGTCTGTCCGGAGGACTCTTTTTATATTTTGCCATTAACGCTGTCCTCCGTAGACAGACGGAAGGTTGCAGTACCCATTGCTGTGTGGATGTTCTTAACCACTGTCTCTATGGAAAATTGGGTGAGGTACCTCACCCTTCTCGATTGCGTCTAATTCACGGCCCTAGGTCGGCAAATTTAAGCTTGTATAGTGAAATTAGCTTTTTAAGAATACATTAAACTCACCAGATTAATGAATAATCCAAAATTTTAGTAGAATTTTCAACGTAAAACACAGCCTGTCGCGTCGTCACGTTCAAACTGCAGAAACATACAGTATGAATCTATTAGCCAATCACATGCGAGGTAGTTTATACGTGTTTGTTTTACTAAAACACGTACCTCGCATGTGATTGGCTTACAGATTCAAAATGGCGACTTACAGCTTGCGAACGGCGATGTTGCGATATCGATAAAATGTCTGCGTTATAACCGAGTTTATGTGAGTATTTCGATTGCACAATTGAGAAATTTATCCCAAATATTGCTGCATAATGTGTCATGTCATGTCAAACTTGTTTGAATGTAAAAAAGCTGTCTGAAATTTGGTTTATCGTAACGTTTCATCTGTGCGCGACTGCTCCACACAGGAGCCGCAATCATTGACTTCGGTCTGTATACGGAGGGGATCCGTGAAGCCAGACGCAGTCTCCGCGGAACATTCCCCGACGGACAGATACAGACCGATCTTTCGGTCAACATTACGTCATACTCATAATACTAACAAAATAGCAGGGGAAATTACAGAATACCGGTTTTGCGCCATATAAATTAGCATATTGGTGCGTGTAAGAGCCGCCGGAGGCGGGGCCTTCGGCCCCGCCTCCGGCGGCTCTCCCTTAGAGATGAATTTCAGCCCGAAGGGCTGAAATTCATCTTTCCCGTCGTCTGGGGCCCCCAAAAAGCCCGGGAACGGAACGGCCGTCAAAAAGTAGGTTGACCACACAATTTTTATGAAAATTGAGTGGTTTCGGAGGAAAACTGCTCTAAATCAAGATAACTCGAGTAAATCGTCGATAAAGAAAATCGAGCCGATTTTGACGGAACTATTTTAAAGGTGATGACGTCATCACAGCTAGCAGCTCTTCTTCCTTTCACTCTTTTCGACACAAGTCATTCACGATCAATCATATCACACTACACACTAGTTTGGCAAGGCAGCGCGTATACGCGTATTGTCAAGAGACATGTGCGCACTCAACTGCTACACGTATTGTACACTGTACTAGTAAACATGCGCGCGTTCTGCAGACTCAATACGCGCTACCACTGCACACGTACGCATCATAAGCTGTTGTGTAGACTGTACTGTTGTACGACTGCATAGAGTCAACATGGTGGGCTGTCAAGAGCACCCACACAGTGCGTAAGCTCTACTGTAAGCTAGCACCAGCAATTAGATAAGTGATTGTTTTCTAGTCTCACCTAAATTGCTATCGATTTCTAGGATACGGACTATCCTCAACTCCTAAAAACGTGAGTATTCATCGTAAATTCGGGTAGATTTTAACAGCTAGTCTAGACTAGCATCGTCAGGATCTAGATCTAGAACTACATTATTCGGGGGACACCCCCGAAACCCCCGAGAACAACGTAAGATACCACACTTCTCATCGCACAGATCAAAGAAAACACACGTAAACAAATGCAATCGTCGACAGCTGAATCACGGACCGTATCGCAGATCGGATTAATATTTCAGATGGTTGCTATCGGCAAGCGTAATTACGCTCTTTTCAGAGCGATTTGCGCTCTCCGTGATTGGCTGCCGGTATTCTGTAATTTACCCAAATAGCATATATTACTATTAACTGTTAGAGTCAATAGTGATTTGATAACTCAAAACTCGGCTCAACTGGCTAGATTCTACAGCCAGCGGTGAGCGGATGTGTGATTACAAACGGTAGAAATGTCATATCATAAATTACAGACCCTTTCTGGTGACCTTGATTTAGGATCATTGGCATATGATATTGCATATAGGCCTACATCATTACATGACAATGCTAGCTAACTGCGCAGCGACCAGCTCGAACGCAAGCCAGCTGGCTAGCGCCGCGCCGTTTGCTATGCTGGAAGGGTGCCAGTGCTGAGCCCACGCTAACAAAATATCTAGTATATGGGACTGTTGATCATAATACTCAATAGTACTGCACACTCGGGTGCGCTCACCTTCATGTTGGCTTTGATTCCATGCTTTTTTGCAAGCTTTTGGAGATCACATCGCTTCATACCAGCTAAAGTTGCTTCTTCGTATAAACTTGCCATGATTGAATATGCAGCTGAAGCACCGCAATGTATATTTTTTTCGCGAAACGAGGGGAGTAAATTTGTATTTCGCAGGAACGTAAACACGCTGCGTTGGATCGCTGCTCGTAACTCGTTGTTTTCAAACGAGAACGTTTCTCATTGTAAACAATTCTGATTGGTCAATAGTCTTCCACTGATCGTACTGATTGGCTGTTTAACAGGCGCGTTTTATGACCCCCCCCCCCCCCACCCACACACCGTCCAACCGTGTCTGCAATCCATCATGAATACCGTTACAGGTACCAAACTTGCACTAAGTACATATGTACATGTATTTATTTACCGCTATTTGCATCAAAGATCGTAATGTACGATCTGCTGTTGCAGTTATTGTAAAGATGCTTAGCAGACTTTATTCTTGAGATGTTATTTTATAATGGATGCTGGCATTTTAGATTTGCTACTGTGATAAATATGTTTCATTAAATGTTTAAAAACAATGTAGATTCAATAAAATGTTAGATTTTATGGCAAACATAAAGTTCACCTTTATAGCCATGTGGGTTGAGTGAATGCAGCAATATTAGTAGAACGCATCAGTGAGAGTTTGAGCAAAATTGGACAATCCGTTAAAAAGTTATGAATTTTTGAAGTTTCTGCTCAGTCACGGCTGGATGAAAAGACTACTATAGCTTGTGATGTCATATGAGTACAACGATATAAAGAAAGAATAAAGAAAATTCAACATAATACATATTTCCATTTTTCTTGCATAACAAAAGAACACTCGACTTCTCTCTTTCAGAAGGCAGGGGAAATAATATTACCCTTAACATACATCAGTAGCAAGTCGAAGAAATATGCACTTTATTCAAAAAGTAAAGTTTTGTGAAATTCTCTTTTTATTTTCCTTATATAGTTGTACGCATATGACATCATGCACTGTACATGTAGTAGTCTTCTCTTCCAGCAGTGACTGCGCAGATACTTAAAATATTCGTAACTTTTGAACGGATTGTCCAATTTTCCTCAAACTTTCACTGATGTGTTCTACTAATATTGCTGCATTCTCTCAATCCTTATGTATATGAAGGTGGACTTGTCCTTTAAGTACATGTATATCAATATCATTCGACTGCACGCTGAGGCTATCAAATATCATTTGGAGTGCAATGCACTTCTTATTGAAATAGACTTCATTAAATAGTGTAAATCAAACAAAATATGTAGAATAGCAGAAGCTCATTGAAAGCAGTAATAGAATATTAGTCATATCCTGTGCAGTTCACATCTTTTTCTAAAACAAAAACAACAAACAACTCTTACTTAGGAATTACACCTCCCTCAAAAAGAAAGAAAAATATATATATATACCTGTATATATCACAGTCAAGTTTTGACAGCAGTAATTATAATTTAATGCAATGGATGGGATTATTTTTTTAATTTCATTTTGCCCCCCCCCCCAAGAAAAAAACACAACACAAAATCAAACAGACCAAAAAGAACTCGTAAGTCAGAATGAGCATAATGGCATCATTACTTCCTCTATTTTGCATTTGTTTCATGAACACATTTGAAACTTCTGAATTTCATAAATACATGTACTTATTCTATATTGTATATATGTCTAAAATTGTATTTTCATTCTGTATTTCACATGGTGGTCATGTATTGCCATCATTCAATCTTATCGATCATTCTAAATTACTTTGTCAAAGAGATTTTTGTAGTGACTACGTTGTACCTGTATCAGTAAAAAGCTGCGTTGACTTGGATGGATGACGGTCAGTTCAATAAAGCTTGGTGATTTTTACAGAATTTTGTACTGTCTGCAAAAGCACAGCTGACTCCGTTATAATGAAATCACCAGGACCAGCAGCTTTCTTTCAGTGTATCTGAATTTTGTTATAACCAAACAAATAAACTATAAAAAAAGAGGATAATGTTGGGACCCGAGTTTTTATTTTGATGTAACCAGAAGTTCCTTATAACAGTGTTCGTTATAACAGGAGTGCACTGTATATATCTGTATTTGGTGTGTCTTGATTTGCATAATTACATTGGTCTTACATGTTTAGCATATAACAGAGACAACAAAAGGTGGTCTAGTCTTGGTTATCGTACAATCAGCAAGTTTACTTCCCTCGATATATCTTTCCATTTCCCTTTGACAAGTGGTTACAAGTTTTAGAGACTTGTAATAATTGGAAGCAACAGATTGTCTGTCATTTTCTGATACTGTCATATACATGCGTATGCCAACACAAACACATACACACACACACACACACACACACACACACACACAAAGACAAACACACACATATACACTACACACACATTTACACACAAACACAAAAATACACATATTCATACATTCATATTCAGACATAATACTAGCTTTGTCTTTTCTCGTTTTTCTTGTTTCTGTATTTAATAGAAAAGTAAACATGCAAATGTATATGAGTCAAGTAAGATTCTTCATCAGTAATGAGTATAGCATGATCAAGCTACAATCTTGAAAATACTGTATATCAGCAACACAGGTTTGCTTGAAAACAAGACTTACAAGACTTACCGGGTACTTACCTACAACTTAGATATGCACACAGACACAAAAAACATATATGACTATGACTATGCTACAATCTCAATGGAATGATCATTCAACACTCTGTGCATATGCAGTGGCAGATCCAGAGGGGGCGCATCGGGTGCATGCCTCTCTTGATTTTTATTAAAACAATATAAATAAAAAGAAAAAAAAGTGGACGCATGCACCTCCCCCACCCCCCCCCCCCCCCCCCCCCCCCGACTTTAATTTTGTAAAGACGCCTTCCCTTTACGGAATTCCTGGATCAGCCCCTGATGTGTATATTCATCACTTTCATTCAGACTTAAATTGACATAAGTATGTTGACAGTATGTGATTCACACTGATTTACATAACCTATCCCCAAACTACCCCTCCCCTCTCACCCCCCCCCCCCCAAAAAAAAAGTGCATGAGGTTAATAGCTCAAGGCTAACACAGACCTCTAGCTGAAAATGAATTTCTCAACATTTTATGACATACAATGTGTACCACACATTTGTGCGCATGCCATGTGTGCAAGAAGTGTGTCTTCTTGTGAATCCTCTACTCGGCTATAAACAAGCTCTAGGAAGTCAAGCAATTCCCCCCCCCCCCCCAGCATTTTAAATCTTCAATATTGTAAAAGACAAAGCAAATAAGAGAAAATAACAACAGTTGTATCTTTTTCAGTAAAACCCTTATGTACCAACAAAATCTCATTACTGCATGTGTGTTTCCAGATTGGCTCGCTATATGGAGTTAGTTGTACCATAGACCTTCACATATCAAATATCCACACTTGGTAGATGGGTGCTCATTATAATGGGGCTCACCATTACATTTACAAGTGGTACCAGCTACCAGGTTAGGGTAGCTGAAATCTCTGCATGTATTTATAACATATCGCATGTGTGGATTATGCAACTCTGGATGTACCTCTATGCCATAAGATTATGAACTCCAATTTCCGATAAGATGAAGAAAGACGCTCTGAAGAAGATGTCATGATGCTCCAAGGATGTCCGAATCATTTCCCACTTTTGACAAGTACAGGCAAGTGAATCAGGCTATGATGCACTTTCATTTTACAAATTGTCTTTGCAGTCAATAATAGATTCTGCTGTCACTGGCAATGGGCCACAATCTGTTTTTCAATTTCTTCTAAATTGCCTATGACTTGATTGAGTTGTGTTTCATCCATCTCAAATCGCAGGTGTTCCACATCCTGCAGCAAACATAAAAAAAGAAAACATTTTGAATATCATTACAACACATGCAAATGATTGAAACAGAGCAGAATACGAAGACACTATACTCATCCACAACATGGACCCATTTGAATCTTGAGTGGATGAAGTGTGCTCTTTTCTCTCAAGAAATGTGTGCAGTGGAAAAAAAAATCTAAAGATGATCATAATGTAATAAGAAGACTGATTGTTTATGTATGAAGCATGGATTTAAACACTGAAGTGGTATCCACTTAGTTGGGGGAAGTTAGGAGACAAGTTTTTCCCCCTGTTTAAAAGGGCAGCTAGTATTGGCCTGTGCAAATTACCCAACATAAATTCCAGTATGTGGAAATTATACTAAATAAAGCACAGTTAGCAAACCCACTGATATACAAAGCAACGTGAACACATATATGCTACAACAAGCAGTCCTAAACAAAACAGCAATATAAAAGGACTCAGGACATGTCCTGCCCAACGGCAAATGTTTAGACTGTGTTATGGGCAGCATTAATCTGGGATTGCTTCGAAAATAGCTCTTCTGATAAGGAAATGAAACCCCAGAGATTGTTTCTATGGATTTACCAAATAATTTCTAGACATTATCAGATGAGCAATGTACTTAAGTTTTCTTTTCAACTTTTCCACATCAAAGCAAACCACAGTAAAAGAGGAAATGGTATCAAAATAATACATTTGAATTATACACACTACCAGGAAAGTCTTCATATTTACCACAGCATCGTGAAACACAAAATTTTCAAAATTACAGTAATTATTCTAAAACACGTTAGACATTTACAGTACCTGATCTGGACGACTCCTGTTGTTTAGCTGTAGCTCAACAATTGCAGTCGGTGTGTTTATTTGGTCGATGTGCTTGGCCTGACTTTTGATGTCGATTCTCCAGCTCACATCTTTCAAGCTGTTCCCAAAAACTGACTGGAAGTAAAGAGTCAGGAAAAAGCATTGTTGATTAATGTCACATTTAAAGGCAAGTTCACCTTCATATACATGGATTGAGTGAATCCGGCAATATCAGTGGAACATATCACTGAAAGTTTGTGGAAATTTGGACAATCTGTTCAAAAGTTATAAATTTTTGAAGTTTCTGTGCGGTCACTGCTGGATGAAAAGACTACTACAGTTTATAATGTCATATGTGTAGAACAATATAAGGAAAAAATAAATAAAATTTCACAAAATATATATACATGTATATTCTTTTTAAGTACATACATTTGTATTCCCTGAACTTGTCACCTACGTATGTCCAGGGTAATATTATTCCCCCTGCCTTCTGAAAGAGCATGTCAAGTGCTCCTTCCTTTTGCAAGAAAAGTGAAAATATGTTGAATTTTCTTCGTACATGTATACTTTCTTTATATAGTTCTACAAATGTGACATACACCACAAGCTTAGTACACATGTACTCTTCTCAATCAGCGATGGCAGCACTGAAACTTCAAAAATTAATAACTTTTGAACAGATTGTCTGATTTTCCTCAAACGTTCACTGATGTGTTCTATTAACATTGTTGCATCCTTTCAGTTCTCAAGCACACTGTATATGAAGGTGAACTTGTCCTTTAATTAGGATCATTCAGCCCAGAGCTGAATTTCTCAACCTACAAACTTAATAATCTTCAATTTGTTTATGGCATACTTGCCAGTTTCACTCTCTCTAAATACATCTACAATGAAGATTTAATTATTTTTCTTTGTTGTTACCTCAGTGATTTTGAGGGTGACTAAGGGTAATACTCACTGAGGGAGAATCAAATTGCCATAAAAAGAAAAACAAGAAAGACTAGCTATGGCATTGTGATTTAATCAATACTTTACCTTCACCTCGTATCAAGCAAAAGAAAGGAAATCCAGAAAAAATCTGAAGCATTTTGCCCCTCTCCGTAATTCATTGAGCGCTTCATTTATATGGCACAATATGCCAGGCCGATGCCGTATTTGCTGACTACATATGTATTGCTAGTCACCTAAGGCAAATCACAAGGAGTCTGTATCATTTGTCCATTTTTTTTCAGTGTGTGTGAAGCATGGACTACCACACCAAGTCTGAATCCTTTTCTTTGTGAGGAAGTGAAGCACATACATGTAGATGTATGTCCAAGAAATGAAGCTATTCAATTACCTGATAAACCACCTTGTCATGAATCTTTGAGCGATTACTCTTCCAAAATTTGGTGAAAGCTGTGGCTTGTGCTTGGGATATTCCGCCTTCTTTCTTCTTCATCTGTGATGTCAGAAAAGCCTCAAGTTGATTGAAATCCATGTCAATTGATGCAACATTCTAAAAAGATAGAAATATGACAAAATATGGATGTAATCTTCAGTTTTCCAGTAAAGAATCTGTTTATCTCATAATGTCCTTTCATTTAGGCAGGGAGCAGCTGAGCCCAACCAGATGCCATGCGACATTTGTGTACAACGGCAGGGCTGTGTATAGACCTCTAGTTAGGAGCAGCTTTAGAATTTCTACACCACCTCATGAAAACAGAAAAATATTCCTGAAAACATAATTTTTTTTTAGATATTCTTAACAGCATGGCTACATACTGCTGTCACTCCAGAATCCCTGTCACTCCCATCTTCAAGCAGTTAGAACAGCTTAACTTCCTTCCCTGTGAAATTCACATCTATTAAAGGCCATGAAATAGACAAAACAGGCATGCAATGTAAGCTGAAAGCCCCCAACCAAATAGACAGAAAGATCAGTCTGTCCGGAGGACTCTTTTATATTTTGCCATTAACGCTGTCCTCCGTGAAGCCAGACGCAGTCTCCGCGAAACATTCCCCGACGGACAGATACAGATCGATCTTTCGGTCAACCAACCAAACTAAACTGCAATTGCTGTGCCTGCATGCTGCAGTGTTTCATCATCACATCATTATAATGGCAAGGTATTTACAGCTACCTACGACTTACGTACCTACCTACCATGTGGGTAGATAAAATTTGATAAATTTGAGAAGTCTTCTTCCGCCAATATTTGGTTGACAGCATCGGTATATGGTATAAAGCAAGGCAAAGCCATGCTAAAAATTTAGGTGGACCGGACCGGACCCCCATCATGATATTGATTGCAAATAATCTTAATTATTGCACTGACTCATTTGACCCGCATACGATCACGACATACATGTTGTTTCTTGATGAATACCATAATCTTCAGAAGTGAAAGGACGTGGACAAACAAACCATGCAACCATCGTCATCGAATAAGAAGACTGCGCTTTACACCAAGTTAAATGTATGGGACTAAACAACTCGTAAAAGAGACCCACCTTCAACAGGCTCTTGCATTTCGTCAACAAATTCGCAAACTCATCCTCAGAGAGATCCGAAAATAATTCTTCCTTCATCAGCTCATCGGTGATTCCTTCAACTCCGAGATAATCTCGTTTAGCAATACCATTCAACAAACCGGACACCTTTGAGATTGTTTTCTCATCCTCAGCCATCTTTGCGCTAGTTTTTTTTGTACGTAAAACGTAAACTGATTCATTGCTCCTGATCCTCCCCACACACCCTGGATGTGTCAGGTGATCTATACACAGGGATTTCTCAAATTTGTGTATAGTCAATTAACACAACTTTGGTCTTTCTGGGCCGATTCTGGCTAAGAAAGCTCAGGTTATCGAAAACCATTCTATTAGAGAATCAATTACCGGCATCAAACTACTAGTAATAAATCACGATCAACGCAGATAATACAAGTACAAGAATGAGCTTGCATGCTGAAGATGATCCCTACATTGCCAGTGATGGACTGATGGGGGGAGGGGGGAGGGGGAGTGGGGTAATCACTAATTCATCAATTCATTCGATTCATGAGCAATATTCCACATGCTTCGTATACGCACAATATGATACGTTGTATTTGTGGGGGTTTCTGGTCCTAAACTCTAAGATGGTAACTATAAGCACCACTCGATATCTTTAATATGCCCCAGTTTTTTTGAAAAGTTTGATCGCAAAATAGGCTAAGCCCCATTTTTTCCTTTTTTTAAAAAGCATTTTAGAGAATGCCAATCATCAGATGAGCAAAATAAAACTTTTCCGATGACACTTCACTTCTTGCATAACAAAAAATATTCTAGAAGTTATGATTGAAATACTCCATGATTTGGTATCATTTCCTTTGTTATTTAGCGGGTTTAATCGCAAATACAGTGTATATACCAAATTGACAAGAATGGAGAAAACTCGTTTTGCGATCTATCTCTTCATTTGCATTTAAGCAGAAAGTAAAAAAGAAAAGAAAAACACTTCCTTGTATCTTACGTGTTGGTTAATGAAATCATATTTTGATTCATTAATTGCCAATGCACATCTTATTTTACTCATAGTAGTATTCTGTACTCACAAATGTCGTTACTAATTCTGTGCAGTCATTTGATATGCAATTTATTGAATAATGCCAAAATTGCTCTGTATTTTTGAATAAATTTATTCATCTTCTATACAACTCCCCGTTCAGTGGAAACTAAGAAATCACTTTTGCAGTTTATAACGTGATTGATGACTAATG
>NW_027272772.1:27500-81279 GCF_040938485.1 Diadema antillarum
GTACATACAGACAAACAACGATCATTAGTAACTATAACGTTCCCTTTTACATTTTTTTAAATCTTCAGTTTCTCGAACACTGACAAGTATACACTTCTGTAATTACATCGACTATAAGTATATTCCATTATACGTTCAAAACTGGAAACGAGAGGGAGCTGTCGAATATCATCAACAACTTTTACAGCATAGGAGCACCCATCGCATGGCGGAAGTGGAATTATATGCAAGTATATAATGTATATATAATATATATATATATATATATATATATATATATATATATATATATATATGGCTACTTGTATGGCGAACAGGTCCACTTTTCAGTGGTCATGGCGCTTCAAAAATGAAAAGATATACTGAGTATATAACAATGACATAATGGTGTGTGCGTGAGTGTATGATGCATATACATATGTATATACATGAATAGTGCATGGGATAATGCTAATGTTTTTACCGAACTGCATCGGCATCGTGTGACATCTACTGTCTTCATTTTCTCCGTAGTATTATGTGTGTGTAGGCCATATATATATATATATATATATATATATATATATATATATTATGCAGTGGTCACTACATGCAAATTATGGTGACTATGTGTAAACATTAATTTACGGATACCCTTCAAAGTAAAACCGCTGTGTTGCAATTCAAATCCGTCATGCTGGGCTCTCTCCATATGAATTGTCCACAATCTCATGACTGCATGAATTCATTCGCTCATTCGTTCTACAATGAAATAGGTCGAAGACACGAATCGACATACGCTTCAACTCCAATCAAAAGGTCATGTGCTATCTCGAGCTTCCATTACGCCAGCTATAGATGATAGCTGCTGCACTCGATGTCAAGATAAATGCCTCATTCCTTTTCGAAGGCGCTCAGGTCGTAAAATATATCTTGAAGTTGTCAGGGTGAGCGCATTCCCATAGTACTGAACAGCACACAGCATTGTGGTGTACGTGTGATCCATCAAACCAGAGGAGATCCCACTTTTGCATGACGAAGCCCCATGAATGCTTTACGCAGGTACTAACCTGTAAATACTGACCCTTCAGTTTCTTTCGTGCGTGTCTAATTGACGTACGCGATCATCAGGACAATCGCTTTCTCTAATTCGCAAGTGACATGACTGTCTTCTTTGGGGTGCAGATAATGTCATCAGTGAGAAATTGTGTTAATTTTTACCATGGGGGGAAAAATCGTTTCTCAGTCAGCCCTGACACAGACGAACACACACACATACACAAACAAACAAACAAACAAACAAACGAACGAAGGAACACCGTTACACATAATACACATTAAAAGTAAATCTTAAATTATGATTTACAATGTGCTACCTAGCAGCATCATTGATAAGGATTTTATGATATTAATTACGGAGTGGATATTATTTCCATTATCCAAACCCTCCCTGTTCCATCTATCATTCATAATAATGACATTGTTATATTGCTTGCTTTTGTTTTCAACGGAAGCAAAACTCAATTCTTTGCGAACGTCCATTAGGGGACCTTTTTTTACGATGGTTGGCAATGAACATGAATAAGCCAGTGGGCGATTATGTCACTTCCTTGATTACAAACTTTCCTACAGTTTAATAATGTGTTCAATGCAGCATCATGATATTGGCACAATAAACTTCAATGACCCTTTTCGCTCATTATTGAGGAAGGGGAGGGGGAGGTAGGTCCGGAGGGGGGATAACGCCAAATCAATAGGGTAGTGGGTACGCTTTCGGCAAATCGATCATCCTTTATCTAATAAAGAAAAGAGAGACAAGCTGTAACAATAGTCCCTCCGTACACATACTGACACACAAAATATGCAACGTTATCTCCGTAGCACGCTTTACTGTAACAGTTGACTCGCGTGCTCCCCCATTCTTGACAATCTTTTTTTGTCATAATATCTTGCTCAATCATCGTCATATCTGACACTGTCTAAACAAAATGATGTCAATCAGCTCTTTATTATTTTGTTGTTAATTAATAATCCAGAGATGCTCAATGTCATCCCTAATAGTTAGATATTCATTTTCGATGAAGTTTCTAATGAAAAAGGTGCGACCCGGCCATTTGAAAACATTAATATTGCTCCAAATGTATAGCGAGTGGACTGCATCGCAATGTTATAAATGGGACCAATTATTATGGTTCTATCATTCAATTTCAAAGCATTCATGAGACAAAAATGACTTTAATCTTTGGGATGAAATGAAGCAGTGATCAACCATACTTCAAATAGGCCATGTCACCTCCGGGTATAGTTTTCGCGCATACTATGTTACCTTTGCGCGATCACACAGTCGTGCTCAAGTGGTTCGCATTACTTATACGTGGAGCTCTTACTGCAGCCGACTCACGCAGAGTCCAAAGAAACACGGCAAAATGTTGTCCGCAATGCAACTGCTCATGCTTTTAAATTCGGGATCACGAGGCGCTCAAAAAGGGTAAGTAGATATGGGCTAGAGCGATAAGTCAGTCTTTTTTATTACTTTGTCGGGTCATGTGGTCCTTTAAAGGCGAGCTGTGCCGCCATTAACATGCCGAGCCGCCCTATTGAGGGCCGCGAGCTGTCCGTTGTAATTTCTCAGTCGGCGGCAGGCGTACGATGCGGCGATATGGCTTCTTGTCGGATTTAAGGGGTGAATCAAAACATCTGTTCCTTTACTTAAACACTCAATTAAAAAGCATGTAAGATGAACTCATTCGCGCGCCGGTGTTTTCGATATTCAATTTTTCTTCTTTTTTGTTTTGGTGAGAAGACGGGAATGCTGTCGCAAAATTATGTGCTTTGCATCCTGTATCATCATTTGATTCGTCGCGAACACAGCCTCAACTGAACTATAATACTATGAACAGAAATTGCGACGGTGATAAAAATTGCAAAATTACATTTGAATCCAAACAGCCGGTAACACATCTCTTCATTCCATAATTGGGTAAATCCCCAGTATATAAATCTCGTCCATCACTAATTAGCTATAACCATCAAAATGGCGGCGCCGTAATACGTGAGGCGCCAACATCCCACCTCGCTAGTGAGAGAGTATGGTGACATTAAGCTGTCTGTAGGAATATATAGGGCTGAGGCCCAATTACAATACCTTTCATCGTCACCGATGTACACTTCATTAATCAGGTTTTGTTATCTGTATAGTACATTAAACGATGTTATTAATTATGGTAACTGTTGTCCTGGGGTGTGATCACAGTCGTAAAGAAAAAAACAAAAGCAAACTAAAGTTAATGCTTTCTTTGTCATGTTTGCTATGTGCTTTTCGCAGAAAGCATGCATCAAGAGTTTGAACGTTTGCATGTATACAAAACTACTTTTTGAAGACAGCAGCTTATTTATCTCTCTCTCTCTCTCTCTCTCTCTCTCTGAAATTAATCTATCAACACGTATTTATATAATGTGGTTTGAAGCTCTCACAGATGTCAACTACAAACAAGCAGGCATTGATATAGTTATATAAATAAAATCTATCATGAATCTTCTTGACATTCTTTACATTCAAATTATACCGGGGTGCTTCTGATTACTCCGTGCCTCGCAAAGACATCGTTTTCTAAACTTACCATCATGCTTTCTATCATTGGCATACTGTGTAATCCCATCAATGTCAGAAATATTATCTTAAATGATCCCTCTCTTATAGTAATCATGGATATTGCTATAATACAGTGTATGTAAGATTCAACTGGGATCTTATACGCCTAAGTGATATACTGAGGTGTGGTTCTGTCGTTATAACAAAATATGTAACAAATCTGCCCCATTGTATACGATTATACAAGACATTATTTCATAATGCGGATACACATACAGACGAACGTATGTCACTTTTACAAGCAATGCGCAATATAAGGTTCTTGATTGTATAACGTACTACGATTTACTTAAATACAGATTTCCAGCTATCATCTTAATAACTTTTCTTTCTTAGTAGAAATGGGCAACAAAAGATACATCTCTAACAAAAATGTATTTTCTTTGAATTGCAGTAACTGGCAAAAATATTTTATGCTTCACGACCGGCGCTGATATTTGTTGTACAAGTAATAGATTGTCAGTCATTTACAACACTAACAACAACAATAACAGAACAAAACAGAAAAAAACAAGCAAACAAACAAATTGAACATGTAAAGTTATGATGGTTGCTCGTATATGTTTTCCCACAATTTGATCATTAGTTACGTGGGATGTGACAAAAATTAGGGCATGGGGGAGGGGGACACTGCGTTTTCTTTTCGTGAGGCCAATATGAGTGTAAAGAAGAGCAGTTTTATATAGATAGTTTTGTATTTGCCATCAGAACAGCAATAATATTATTGTGCCCTTTGTCTGTAGCTTTGGGAGTGGTATCGTCAAAATAAAGCCCCCGTGTATCTATGAAGAGTCTGCTTATTATATGTGAATGACGATGAATGTCCATCTTCGTAATATACACTTCTTTACTCACGTCTGGTGTTTTCAGTGTCCAGCGGTGTGGCAGTTAGAATCACCACGTACATTTTCATAGGAGTATATTATACAATCAATCAAAGAGAACGGAAATGATTTCAATTCCATTAGGTACAAAATAAAGTATTATGGGATTTCATTTCCATTTATAGGTACAAAATAAGATATCATTGAATATCACGTGTTTTAGGTGGTCACAAAAACTCTTATTTTGGTCACATTTATATTTGTCAATAGGGTGAGGTGAGGATGGCAACTCCTTAACCGTCTCACTTTATCCTGCATAATAATCTTCACTAAATTTTGTGTTTTGCAATAATGCATTAGAGAGCTTTTTCTGTAATTTTCCTAAAATGATTTTAGAGCTCTTAGAACCCAGTAACGATGAAATACATGGGGAAGTCCTAATTGAAGCTTTAAATACATATTGTAATACTGAAAGACTGAAATATGATTTTGATATCATCCTATGTGCAACTAATGGGAGAGCTGTGAGGCGATGGTATTATTGCCTCATACAGTTTTGCTTATGTGGCTTCAACCAATGTCACTGTATTTCAAGAAAACGTGCAAAATGTCAACATGCCAAAACTTCGTTATTCTCTGCTCGATATTGAACGAAACTGCTACCTTCCTGTTTGGTTGGTCGTCATGACTATATTCATGAAAGCTAAACACATAAGTGGTATACTTTACTTCAACAAGCCATAGATTGTCATAGTCTGGCTCTGTTCTGTAGACTCACACCACACCGTGTCCTGTTACAGACGGCTGGTGCAGCTTCTACCTTCGTGAAACGTCTAGTCATGATATCTGTACCTTGAACTTTGTGCCACATAGTCCTCTCTCTCGTCTCAAGTACAAACGTGAGCATGTCTCCTTATCAGTCACACATATCCAACCATTGTTGTCCAATACAGACAAAGGGATCAATGATTGTTTCACGATGCAATTCGCATCAAATCCATCCACGTAAAATCGCCATACGCTGTAAGACCTTCATCATTCATTCAGTTGCTCCGTTGTTCTTCATTTGACTCAATTTCATTTTATCAGTCGAAATTCCAAATAAATGCATTTGAATTTCAATCATTTCGATACACATTTATATCCAATCTGATTCCATTTTCATCCCATTCAGCATTCCCCTCTGATTTAATATTCATGGGAGCAATTCCATTGTGCACCCAGTAACCAACAGTGGAATATATTGATTATGCATTGAAAGTGACGTCTCTCTCCCTCTCTCCCTCTATACATCTATGCCCTCCCATTTTTTCCCCTCTCTCTCTCTCTTAAAGCGCAGCTTGCTACAAGACAGATGCTGGTATTGTCCTTTACACGTGGAAAATTATGATGTAATAAACGATCTATTATAGCAAATGAGGATTTGCGAAAATGAGGAACAATTAGAGAAGCAGCCAATAAATCACAAGAAGGGTGAGTTTAAAAGGCACAAAAAAAAAACATGCAAAATGAAACACTGATTGAGTCGCGAACCATACTGAACGCGTCGTGCATATTCATATGAAATTCCTGTTTCATTTTCTATGGAAACAAAATTAATGCAATGAAATATTGGTCAGGCCAGATCTAAATCAAATTATGAGTAAGATAAGAGTGCATATGCTTCGTTTTGAACCGGTTCAACGATAGATCACCAACTGATGGCTGTGTTCATTAAACGTTACCAGACATGTAACTTTACGTTGTTTTGAATTTGAACCACAGATTTCCTTCAAGTCGCAGAATGTCATAACATTCCGAGATGCAATGGCCGACACAACACTGTGGCTTTCCCCCATTCAACGAGCGCCTTACAAACACCATCCACCCTAAATTTCGATCCTTTTAATCACTGCTTCAGATCCAGTAATTGTCATATAAAGCTCTCTCTTCTGAAGACAACCAATGAACTAACTATGAAATGTGTGACACTCTCCTTCAAGAAGCCAAACCAAAACCAATCAAAATCTGGGGGAAATTTGCACCCTGATTTTATCATTTCGTCATCAGCATGATCAGATTGGCACCGCTGTATTTTTTGTATGTCTTATACTGCAGAAAAATTGGATGGAAAATTTTAGATTCTTTAAATCTTCACAAAATGCTAAATAGACACAAAGATTTGTCAAATTTAGGGAGAAACGGGAATTTCAATCCTCTAAGATATAATGCCGGTTAAGGAATCAGTTATAGATTAATCAATTAATTGATTAAGAGGAGTTTGAAAATTCTGCAGTCGTAACAATTAAGTATAACCAATGGAGGGCCCAAATGTTAAAAAAAAATTGTATCTTTATCATACCTTACGAAACACTAATAATAGATAATAAAAGTTGTGACAAAAAGAAACAGCACACCATCACAGAAAAGTGATTTCTGGAACTTGACGAGTTAAGGTGAATCAGATTAAGTCTGTCACTGCCAACCTGTTGGGACACGATGATGTCAATGGTGTCTTAGATCGACTCTCTCGTGAGGGTTATGAGACATTTCCGCATTCTGCATTAATTGGATCCTTTAAACGCCCTCGCATTCCCTATGTTCTGATGTTAGGAATCTTGTGCCGACAAAACATACTGCGTGGTTGCTACACGAGCTGGCAAGGCTGAAAGATGGATTCTATCGTCTCATGCTACGCTCTGCTCATTTGTGCGCCATTTTGTCTGGTGAAGGGTAACATGACTGCTGTCTAATTTTCTATTTTTGCCTGATTATAATATAGTAACCCTGCTATACCATGAAGACCCTAACCTGGTTTTGCTCATGCTCAATCTATTTTTGTCGTTTGAGAGCCAACGGGACTATTTGAGATCTGAAGTTTGCGTAGTTTTTGTATTAATGCAATGCCACCTTTTACTTTCATATTGCTTGCTTATCATCTCATAATGTTCATCAGGACATCTATTCTCCACCTCGCTTAAAAACAGTTGTTCAGCTGAAAGCACGCTTACTAGCCCGTGTGTAAATAAAATACACTCAACTCAGTTTAACACATAACCATCATGTCTGCATTTGCTCGAGGCTTGCCAATTTCATAATATGCAGCGTGAGTCATTGTGATCCATATGTCATCCAGTTCACAAGAATATTCCTTCCCGTCAGCTTCTTAACTTCTTGATTAACCTCTACCCTTCCCCATAAATTAGGAATAACAATACTTTGATGTGCAGAAAATGTCCTGTATAAAGCAATTAATATCCCCACATACTAGTTGCGTTGAGGATGGACAGAAGGCGACGAAATGCCGAACTTGCAAACCTTCCTCAGGGTCTATCATCGAGGAAAAGATGCTACTACCCTCTATACGCACATAGGAGTCTCAGCAACATGGCACCAAAGGGCATCATGGTAAGAGACAGCCGATAGACATGATTAGCTCTCTAGGCAACGCGGGAAATCTCCGCGGTCTATTTTCGTAGACTCAGCTGCATCAGCAAAGTATGATTGCATACACTAAACGACCGTATCATCTATCTTCGGGGGAAAATAATCACTCAGTGAGCAACGGGATAAACACATCATCGATGAGTGCACAAAGATATCAACACGCAAAGAAAAGTATTTTTGTGAGCGTGAAACGAGGCGTATAATTCGCTGCCGAAAAATTGCTCGGAACTAGACACTTAACTTTTCTTCTTTCATTGCTGATCTCAAAATAACCGACTAATGCTGACTTACTGCATGTCCAGAATGAATGCGTGGTAACGAAAATGTAATAGGCTCATTTACGAAAAGGCTGGGAAGTAAAGAATAAGTTGTATTTCAAGACACAATGCAGAGAGCCGGCATGAACGGTCATGATGATGACTGGTAACGACCAGGCGATGGTGTAAATTCATTCCACTGCGTGCAGAGTGCAACTGTCAGACACTAATAAGGACTCTTTAGAAGTATAAAAGATGGTGTCCAAATTATCGTCAACAATCATTGCTCTCGATACCAAGCAATACATCGAGCAGATAATGTTCCATACAGAGATGGCGACTTGGTAACCGTTGTTTTTTCTTCCTTTATAGTTGGTTTCGTCAAAATTACCGGGAAATACCTACCGGGAACCCAAACCCACAAGTATCAAGCACCAGGATCCGCTTTAACAGAAACTGGTAGAGAATCAAAACTTACGCGGTAGCAGCTTCCACGACGAGATGACAGCTAGCAAGCTGTTTCGTTCTTTACTCTCGCAGCAAGCTTTTAACTTGACAGTTACTTGATTGTAAGTCACGTTTGAACAACACGGGATGTCAGCCCTTTGACAATGTCGTGCGATATCTAGACGGCATGATATAAGCTTTCAAGATTGGGAAATGTCTTGCTTGAAGTCACTGCCCTATAGGATTCCCTATTAAAGTAAAAGCGAAGTTACTCCAAAGATGCATTTTCCCCCTTCAGCCTTCAGACGGGCGTTTCATGAAGCTTTTTGTCGGATAGGCTGGCAAACTATTACAAGCTACTGAAATCCTTGCATCTGATTGGCTGAGAGCAAATTTGTCCGACAAATTTGTCGGACAAAACTTTTCATGAAATGCCCCCTGAAGTCTGTTCTGAGCGCACGCCTCAATCTCCAAGCCAGATTAATGTTAAGAAAATAATGACGCATCGCAGCTGTAAATGAAAACCAAATAATGAGAGCACCTCTATGAAACATGAGTTGAGATTTAGCACATAGTATCTTCTGCCGAGTGCTCTTCTTAGGCTCTTACGCCGTTTTGGAAAGTACAAGTAAAATTTTGCATTTCTTGCCATCAATGCAAATATGTTTTCTCTAAATCAAAATATGTTCGCTGTTCTGATCTTATTTTCGGAGTGTCGCATAAAATCACTGCTCGTTTGTCTGTCGCATCAAGCAGGAGATTTTGAATTGTCTTTCGAGATGAGGGAGAAATCATCGGAAAAAAAAATCACTGATCCCCAGTGGAATTTCTGTACCTCCTTCGATCCCTGCTCCGTAGTTGATATACCTCGCCATTCACTACAGTTTGTTGAATCCTAACCGTGTTGTAGCTATTTGAATTGTGGCATGTTAGTTCCTGGTCCCTCGAAGATAAAAGAAAAAAAAGACAACGGTGGAGGGTGCTGATTGTCTCTTAAGACTTCACGCTGACACGTCAAACTACACTTTCGTCACTACGATCACGCAAGGATTGTGTTAACTTAATCACTGTCTACTGTCTATTTTCCCAAATACTCTTGTGGTCTTAAATGACGACCTATTGAAGTATTGTATTAATGAGTATGATCTTGACGTTATAGCTCACTTTGAAAGATAAAATGAATAAATATAATCGAGCGAAGGTGTTATTTGCCATAACTTTTAGACGTATAGGTGCCATTTGAGACAATTTTCTATTTTAGACGTAAGATTTTCTTACAGATAGTCATTTTGCATTCTTGAGTCAATTACCTTTCAAAAAAGAAACAAAATTCGTAAAATGAGGCAACAATTGGTATATAGGAGCTGCAGGGACTCAGTGTATGAGACAACGAATTCTCAATTTTGAGATCCTTGATTTCAGTCTTCTGGCGGCAGTGGCTGTGCTACAATGCAAGGCACTCTATCATTATTGCCTAGTACTTCAGGTGGTTCCGTGGATACCTAGCGGCCATGTCATACAAATCATATTTAAACAGAACATTCAAATATAACGTCGTGGTTGATGTGATATGTGCAGGTGGCAAGACTGACGCTTTTCGACCCTGGTCCATCTCTCATCAGTTGTTAGCGGTAGAGGATTCAGATGAAGGACTTTTTACCACTACTTGGAGCCGTGACTTTTCCATCGTTGGTCAGCTCAAGGAGATACCGGACACCTCCTTGGTCAGTTTGAGGTGCCCATTGACCACATCATCTTGTCTGTTTTTGGTTGCCTAGTACTTCAGGTGGTTCCGTGGATACCTAGCGGCCATGTCATACAAATCATATTTAAACAGAACATTCAAATATAACGTCGTGGTTGATGTGATATGTGCAGGTGGCAAGACTGACGCTTTTCGACCCTGGTCCATCTCTCATCAGTTGTTAGCGGTAGAGGATTCAGATGAAGGACTTTTTACCACTACTTGGAGCCGTGACTTTTCCATCGTTGGTCAGCTCAAGGAGATACCGGACACCTCCTTGGTCAGTTTGAGGTGCCCATTGACCACATCATCTTGTCTGTTTTTGGTTTCCTCTAGTCGTCAGTCTGATCATGCACACAAAGGAGAAAGTCTCCTCTGCCATGATGTTCCTTGCCAGGTATCGTTTAGGGGGGTCAACCCACGATACCGACACGCACGAGTAACAGGCCCACGAGTTCGATATAAAAAAAAAGGCCCATGAGTCATACAGCCCATGAGTTTGACACTAGGTAAAAATAGCCCATGCATGAGATCGACACTAGGTAAAAACAGCCCACGAGTTCGACATTACAACATGGAGTTTAATGTAATGGTCTTGTGGGCCCTATTGTTTGCCTCAGTGTCGAACTCGTGGTCTGTGTGACTCATGGGCTGTTAACTCTTGAGCCGTATGACTCATGGGCTGTATGACTCATGGGCTATGTGACTCATGGGCTATATGATTCGTAGTGTCGAACCCATGACGTGCGCCCTCTTTTAGATGTCTTATTCCTTGTCGAGCCACTTGATTTTATGGTAGATTTACCCCTGTTATTACTGGATGATGGGACAACAGTACTGATAGTCAGAGCGGAGTCCACACAGTTATCGCCGAATCACATGTCGCATGATTGCTGCTTCCATCCTTTCGAGCTTTCTGTTTTTGGCGTCATCAAATGAAAGAAGAAAGAAACACTTTTCTGCGGAATTCCATCGAATTTCTCGCAATGTCATATGGACACTTCTGCATCACATAGCAGCTGATTTTATAGTAGAATTCTTGCCTCTTTCAGAGCTTGACTTGGCCCACTATCATCGGAGTGGACGTCCTGAGCAATGTCGCCTGAGGCTCTTTTCAATGTTCTGATATACATGTATTACTGCTAGAATGCATTCCCTCACTCGATGCATTCCCTCTCTCTCAAAATTTTACTTTGTAAAAGTCAAGAAAATGGCTCCTCAGTACGGCCTATACCATGACGATAACATGCGTGTGGAAATTTAGCAGATGGAAGATAGGATTTTTTATTTTTATTATTTTTTTTTTTACTGGGGACCACAGTTTTAAGACTCTGGATGAAATGGACTTGTACGATGCAGTGACTGACCCAAGACCTTAACAGAAATCGAAGGAAAGAAACCAAAATTGATATTCGACTACCACTCGTTTTGTCTCCTCTCTTTGTTATAAATTGTCATGCATGCCTTTGTGCTTTTCTCTCTCTAAGTTTTATACTACATTTTGTTGTCTTAAAAGTTTACTATATGTCGCGTCATTTCGTCTCATTTGCAGGGGGAGGGGGACTAAAAATCTACAAGCACTGTTTTTCATTGAATGATAAGTGTATTTGAAAGAATTATACTTGTTCGAATTTTCTATTGTCTACTTTTGGTCGTGTAGCTATGAAAACAAAATGTCAACAAGTGTAAACACAGCTACCTCGTTACCAATGTGAAAATGGACAGCGTTTGTCCTCTTGCTCTCTACTATACAGGTCCAGCGTCGATAGGATAAAGTTCAACTACCAGCACTGACAGCAAAATGTCCGAACCGAGTGCATGAAATATGCGACGTTGTGTCTTGGTTGAGTTTGTCATGAAAACGTTAGTTTGTGGTTGGAATCATTATCGGCTGTGATGTTGTCTTGGTACTGTTTTCGCGGCATGAAATTTTCGCGAATGGGAGCTGACGGCCTTATTCGCAGCATGAAATGTTCGCGAGTTGCCTCTAACATTCAATGCATATAGTGCATTTTAATTTCGCGAAGCTCGGCTCTCACGAAATTCGCGAAATTAAAATGCACGCGAACATTCCTCGTTTTACAGTACTAGTAGTTGATTTGTTATCTTATGCATTGCATTAGTTAAGTTTGATATTAGCGTCACTTTAACATAGAACTGAAATTGTTCGGCAGTCTGGAGGTAGCATAAGTTGCTAGCCTCCTTCTCCCCCACGGAGATTCGGTGGAGCCAGACAACCCATTCAGCCCAGCACGAAGGCTGCTTCCTCTAAAGCGACGAGAGACAAAGTTCAAGTTGCGAACAAAGGAAGGCAGCCGTCACAGGTCGAAATCGCTCTTTTGTCATCGAGACTGATGCCTTTAAATGTCGCGTGATGATGAACACATCAACTCAGGAGGATGGCAATTTCGAACCAGGGCTCGACTTAGTTCAGGCTCTAATTCCTATCTTTTGGGAGACTAATTCTGCTCCTGTTTACGAAATGAACTTAAAAGACAACAGGTAATGCACCTACTGAAACAGTGGAATCCTTTGAAAACTGTAGATTTATATAAAATGAAGTACTTCGTTTGTTCTACTCCATGACGTATGGCAGTCATCCCATATGGTCAAAGGGAGGAAAACACTTTTTCCACGTTAGAGTATCAGCAATGATCAGTATTGGTGCTGGTAGGAAACTAGGTGTCAAGTTCACCACTGAAAACAAATAAGGACTTAGATTCGAGTGCACGTCATGAGACCGACACCCACGAGTCATACAATCCACGAGTCCGACACTAGGAATAAGAAAGGCTTAATTTTAATACATTCAGTGTTTTTCTCAGACCCGAGTAATGAAGTTTAACTCAGAGGATTCTACAACTCTGTATTGTATCCAATTAGCATAATCATATATACATTCACAATCTCTTGAGTATACTGCAAATCCTAGGTCGGTTGCATCAAAACTGTTTAGTGTGCCGAGGAGGCGGGAACCTCTCTCCGCCACCTCCCTGATGCGTCTTGGAACGTTGAAAAGCTCATTAGAGCTGCCAGAATTAAAAAAAAACACTGTTTAAATCTAGAGAATTTACATCATCAATGTACTCCTTGAAACTTTACCAAAATTGATGTCAATAAGATCTAAACCAGCTCCCTGCGAGAGTCTAAATATTCTCATTAAAGACCTCCCAGGTTCCTGCAGACTTTATAGATTAAACCCTTTCTGTGCCAGGTTCTTTGGACAATGTGTACAACGCTTTGATTTTCCGAGCCGAGCGATACTCAAAACACAGAAAGGGTTAAAATAGCGACCCTTTGGAAGGTTGCTGCTACCTCCTGTGGCTGTACGATTTAGGATTTCAGATGTTTTCTTTAAAGCTAATTGACTGCGCTGATATCATGTGGGATCCATCCCAGATCCCTCGTCAGTAGTGCTGCTTTGTTGAACATTAAAGAGCATCTCTTGGTGGACACATTCCGATAAACAATTAGACAAACGTGCATGCATATGGACGTGTTTGTCGAGATGGACACGTTTCTCATCAGCTTCGTCTCGAAGATATTAGCAGCTGAGCAGCTGCACCATGTTTTGCCTCGTCAAGCACTGACACATGGAATATGCACGCAGACATGGGAAAATTATTCCTATATAACGCACATGAAAAATGGCTTTGAGATCTTGTAGATCCATCACGATAAGTCATAAGCAGGATCATTATCTACTGCTGCAATGGTATTTTGATAGGCAGCTTCCTGTGCCTTTATTATCCGATTCGTTCTTGCCCACATATTTCTTCACTGAAATTGATGAAGTTCAAAGACAGAGGAAAGAAAAGTTAGATCTTAATAAACATTCACCTGATGAAACAGAGCAACCTATACCTTGAAGTGCTTATGAGAGTAACTACTGCAAAGAATTTCTCATGATCTCTACTTACATTTCACATTATCATTAATGCACTCCCTGTGGCTGAAAAAAAAAGAGCAGTTTAAAAAAAGATGCCAAGGAGAATTTGCTTACTGGCTTAATCATTCTTGAAACTTGAAGCTTAACCCAAGGTTAAGCAATCCATCATTGTGTACATAAAAAGAAAAAAATGTTGATTTCATTGGAGTTTCAGTTCCCCACCATTATTTGATCATAATATTATCTCATATGCATTTGGAGTCCATCTAAAGCTTTGGTGTGATTATTATCATCACGGCTACCCGCTCCTATCAACTAAATAGCAATAAAAACAACTAACGCATAACCACAACATCTGTAGTCAGATGGATCTGCTCCTTTTTTTTCTTTTTTTTTACTTTTGAACGTGTTTTTTTTTTTTTTTTTTTTTTTTTTTTTTTAGGGGGTAGGGCCCAGAGTAGTGGGGCAACACATAACTTGAAGAAGAGATGATCTTCAATTTGCATCTTCTCCTTGAATAATTTTGGACCGTATCGACGTGTAACTCTTTATATGAAACGTCGGAATATCGCCTTATTGTCAGAGGCTAGAAGCGCAAATTTTAATTTTTCCCCCCATCTTTGATTTGGCGAAATTTGTTGGATGTTCATTCATTCCTCTGTCATGACGCTGGTGAATGATTAAGAGGCAGTCTAAATCACCATTCATTACTCAAACTTAATAGTCAATAATGATAATAATACTAGAGCCTCTAAAGAACATCAATGTCCCTCACACTCAATTTCAACTATCGATTTTGCACAAAAACTAACACACACACACTCGCGCGCGCACACACACACACACACACACACACACACACGCAAAAACATATTTGAAAATTACATTTGAAAAACAAAACAGCCCCTTCTTAAATCTGGTACGTTGCATTAACGATATGTCTGTTTATGTTGTACGCTATGATCTGGTTTATATTGGTATAACAATTCGAGAAATGAGCCTCCGCTTGTGGAAGAAAATGACAAATTTACTTTTATGATCATAAGTTATTATAAAGAATCCTACCTACATGTCACAAGCTTGGAGATATCCCATGCTCAGGCAAATAATACAAAATATAATAGTTTTAATTTGGGCACGCATGATAGATAGATAATGATTATATTTTGATGTGCTTTTTTTCTTTTCTGTTATACTTCTGCAAACATCATTATAGGTCTGTGAATGGTGTAATGCACATCTACATTGGGGCTGCCTGCTTACTGTGGCTGCCAAGTTGCAGAAACTGATTATATTTTGATGCAACCACTCATAGTTTGTCTCTCTATTGACCTGCACAACGCACTTGTCCTTTTTTGTTTGCAACATTGAGTACAAAACAAATAAGAATTGAAAACAAAGGACCGTGATTTGCTGACCACTTATGTCTTTTAGTCGACCCATCTCTGGTATCATTATCATCATGACTCTATTTCCGTTCCCTTTTGGTATACCTATTTTTACTTTGGCACAATGCTCTCCCATCATGCCCATCATGCGCCAGTGCTGCATACACTGTTGTACGATTTATAGAATATTTGTAGGGATGCAATTTCCAAATCTGCACAGTGGTGATTTGAAGCTCTATTATACTCCAGTTGACCAGTGTGTGTGTGTGGGGGGGGGGGGGAGGGGGGGGGGACAAAAAAAAAACATTTTCTCGAAAGATAGAAAGCATGGTTGCAAGGACAGTCATGAAGCCATATGTGCCTAAACATCCTCATCATAACAACGAAGGATAACGTTGGAGGAGGTCAATACGCAGAATTGTATAGAAAATAGGTAATAATAAAACGAAACCATACGGTGAAATACGCCCAACATGCCGAAGTGGAAGTTGCCGAATTGACAAATAAACTTACAAGCGTGACAAATATATTTTATTTACAGTCTGAAGTACTTGAATGATAGTCGATGGGGAAAGCATATCAATTTTGAATGTACATCTTATATTGCTTGTGATGAGGTAGTCTTCTCATCAGTTTCATTTGAAGTAGAATCAGTTACAAATCAGTGTTGTCCGCCACAATGATAACGATTATGTTAAATATCATTTCCACAACTCTTACATAAGATGTTTTACACGAGTGCAGTACAATCAGTTTGATATACCCTCGCCTTCTTCATTAATTCGTCCAGCCTCACAATTGCCCAAACTACTTACCTATTCTCCTGTAGGCTTGCCTTTTTGACAATCTTATAAATCTGTTTATAAATTCATCAGATAAGTCATTTATCCCTCTATCTTTCTCGATCTTGAAAGGAAAATAATAATGGACATCATTTTGTGAATCTGTCTGCAGAAATTGCTATTGTCGTGTAATATCAGTATACAATGTATCATGAAACACAGGGGATAATGTCCACATTTTATTGCACTGATATACCTTGCTTGGGTCACCTGCTCGTTGGGGTATTGTGAAGGTGAAAAGAGTCATTTTGCAAAATGTGGTTGTTGCTGAATCTGGCAAAGGGTAAAAAAATCACAGGTCAATAATGGTCTGAGGGTTTTTCTTCCTTCTCTTTCTCTTGTGGCTCAAAGCGTGAGAAGATACCACTGTTAATACCTCTCTATCACATGCTCTCACCAGGTAAACACACCTGCACACACACACAAATATATACATGTATGTATATATATATATATATATATATATATATATATATATATATATATGTGTGTGTGTGTGTGTGTGTGTGTGTGTGTGTGTGTGTGTGAGATATAGGAAAGCAAGGAGAAATCGGTGCGTAGCTTTGACATCATTATTCCTCTATACTGTTCCTCCTTTTCGGAAAAGCGCAAGAGTTGAAAAATTGGTCTCCGCCGGGAATCGAACGCTGGTCTTTGGATGGAAAGCCAACGCCTGAATATATATATATATATATATATATATATATATATATACTTAAATGTATATATTATACGTACATATATATATATATATATATACATACATATGTATGTATATATATATATATATATATATATATATATATATATATATATTATATAAAGGCCTATATATATATATATATCGAGAGAGAGAGAGAGAGGGAAAGAGATAGATACACACAAACACCCATACAAACACACACACACACACTCACACATAAAGATATATTTATATATATATCGAGAGAGAGATAGAGAGGGAAAGAGATATATACACACAAACGCACACACAAACACACAAACACACACAAAAAAACACACACACACACATCTTCCTTTTCCCGGTAGCATCCAGTTATACGTTTACGATGTTGCTATAAATTACCGAAAATCTCATGTGAAATATGGCTTTCATGTAATGATAACTGTCGCAGAGCTTTGCTTCTCCGACGAGCTAATTTCCCTGTCAACCGTCCCACTTCATCATCAGTCGTTTTTTCCTCTTTTTTTTTTTTTTTTTTTTGGGGGGGGGGTCATTCCATGGACATCTAAATCACGCTATTCCCCTGTTTCAGCATCTGTGTCAAAGATTGACTGCACAGCCATCAGTTGATTAAGTCGGTCATTGTGCATGTATGTAATTACGCTCAATTTCTGATAGGTATAGTAATGGATCTGATCTCTCCATGTCTGTAAAACACTGGTAAAAGGTAAACTGGATTTATAAAAAGAAGAGCAAAACACATTAAAAAAGTATCAAACAACACTGCCAACTCGTGGATACAATCTTCAATTATCTCATTTTTCAATCTCTTTCTCTAACAATACATTTACATATTTTTACGTGTGTATGATTGTTGCTATTATCATCTATGTAGTTGCAATTCATATTGCGTCAAATCCAATAAAAATACTGAAGGTGCACTTAAAGATAAAATGATAAAGATACAATAAAGAAACTGAAACATTTCAAATATCATGAAACAAGTAAGTTTTTAATTAATTCTTAAATGACTCTGTCGATAACATACTCGTATTTCCTATAAGGTGGCGATAAATTCCATACAGTGATGGCCCAGCACATGCCGAGCATCCAAGATTTACTGTACATTGCTGACCGAAGTAAAATGCTTATATACTAAGTAGTTATGAAGGTTACATGAACGTATCACTGTGTTAATATGTATATGTTTGTATATATATATATATATACAAAAAAGGTATGTATGCTGTGCGTATGTATGTATGTAGACATGCATGTATTGTTATGAATGCACATAATAATGCGTATATAGGGCCTATACTGTATAAAGACAGAAAACCTCCAAGGAGTGACGTATTACTTTACAGATTCGGAGTCTAATATTTGTTTTTAATAATTGTTTAATGATGTCAGATGATAATATAGTTTCGAATACTTCGTCTTTTCGTCATTTCGTCAAGGCTCTCTTTTTAACTCTTCTGTGTCTCTCTCAGTCCACATCATCCTTTACTTCGACTTCATTCTCATCTTTGGAGTACCGCATTCAAATCATTCCCCTGGCTTTGGAACTGCTAGAACCAGCCGTGGTTTCCATGTCTTGATCATCAAATTGTCTCTTTGTTTTGTGTTAATATTTTCTTGTCATTTATTTTTACACATCATGTAGTACTAATATCCGTCGTCAGACAGTCCAATGATTGTTTACTTGCGTTTACAAGGTCGTTTAATTAGATTTCCACTGTATACCAATAGGAAAAAGAATCTTAACCAAATACGATTTTGTGGGTGTGTGTGATTCATAGTACATGTACTTGAAAGCACTCTAAAGCATATAAGCTTTTCATAACTAATTTAGTAGCAGCATGTTTCAGCCAAGGTGTTCTTAAGCACATTCCTGAATACATTATAAACAGCATGATGAAATATGATTACGACATTGCAAGATACAACGGAAGAGTAACACAAATGAACTTCTATAAGGTTTGAGGACATCAGATAACAATTTTGTTTGGTTGTTTTGCTGCATTCTGCTAGGGACATTAACAAGGAATCTATATTTGAGGGCGTGTCTGAATTGAATAGACCAGTACAAATTAATTCTATCCATACCTCCGTGAGAAAGGGTGTTCTCTACAACCAGAAATTCTTGCTGGAGGCATGTGTGGTATAGCAACGAGTGTAATAATGTGCAAATTGGATTCCAGTAATCGAAATGCATGATGAGGACAGGTGAATAGAATAGCTTGCTACTAGATCCTCGGGATAGAAAAATGTCCAAATATAGATTCGAATACTTGCATGTAAGCGTACCAGCCTGTTCCCTTCAAGAAAGAATTGCAGAATATTTCAAATGTATCCACAGACCTTTATTCTCACGATATCGCTAGGTGACAGACATCATCTGGCAAAAGTGTCCCTTTATTTTATTCATTGTCTGGTTGTACTCGCTTCCCTGCAGACTGACGGTATAGATCTAACAGCTACTGATGTTTTCATTCCCCGTAAAAGAAAGTGTTGAGTAAAAGGTGTGCAGTTTCAAGTGTTTGTGCAGGTGTAAATCTCATGGCTTTTGTCATCTTCGGAATATGATCCTAGAGTTGGTAACTGACCTGAGAGCATCCACGAGGGAGGATTATATACACCTTTACTTTCAATCAGCATCGTTGAGCAATCTGGCCTAGATTTCATTAGCTTGCAAAATATGGTGTCATCAACATTTTAGTATAGCCTCTGAAAACTGTCAAGCAAGAAATTTAGCATGGATTACAGCATGCTCAGAGAGAGTGTGTGTATGTGTGTGTGTGTACAATGTGTGCGTTATGCACGTTTTTCAGACCCCATTTTTTGAATGGAATAATAATGTTTTCACCTCGTTTACGACGTTCTCACTCGAATGTTGATCAACTAATGAGTGATATTATAAGAAGGGAGTCTTTTCAAACCAACACCGCTGTATGCTTTCCCTTCTCCTCCACTCCCTTTCTTCTTCTCCTCCCCTTCCCTCCTCCTCCTCCTCATCATCATCATCACCCTTCTCCTCCTCCTCCACCCATCATCCTCCTACCTCTCATTCCTCCACGTTTCATCTCCCCCTTCTCATCTATCCTCCTCTCCTCTTCGGCTGTTGTTGTTTTTTTTTTTCTTCTTCCGCGTTTATTTTCTCCTTAATCTTGATTCCGTTTCTCCTATCTCTCAATCTTACATAATTCTTCCTGTCCTCTTCTCTGTCCTTCTTCTTCTTGTCGTCTCAGTTTTCTTCTTCTTTTCATTCTTTTCTTTTCTTTCCCCCGTTCTCTCCCCCTCCCCTTGATGTATTTGCTAAACTCCCTTACTCGGATTTATATTAGATAGCAACTCTAAATACAATTTTATTACCTTGATGCAAGTAGGACCGAATATGACTATAGAATTATGTAGGAATATGATTGTCCGCAAGTGAACATCACATGACAGTAGATAAAGTGTGTGATTGACACGAATGGGCGGCCATACAAATCCATTCCTTGACTTCAATGTCCACCCAGAAAGCCTTTAATCAATGTGGCGGAACGCCGCTCCGTTACGTCAGAGGAGGCACACGTCACGTGACCAGACCCTGGCGTGTTTCTTACTCCTCTCGCTCGCTTGCTCGGTTTGCTATGCTGCGAAGCCGAATCGCACGGAAGCATATAGCGTCACTCCTCGTCTGATCCAGCTCGTAGGACGTACCGCCTTCTGTGTGTCGCACCTTCTCTACTTCGCCGGTGAGTAGAAAAAAATAATAAAAGGAAGAGACTAGCATAATTTATTATCCTCTTTGGTTTCGTTTGCTGGCAGTGCTGAGTAGCGTGCTTCTTTCGTTGCGTTCTGTGAAATTGAGAGCATTTATTTTTTCTCATGAAAAATTGAATGGAGATTTGCAAATCATGTCTATACCGTGACGAGCGAAAGCAGGAAAGGCATATTAGGTCGTTTGTATTTCAGCTACATTTTGTTTAGTGAATGCTCTGTTGATAGAATGAGCTCTAGTATATAAAAGATTTAAATGCCCCAGCAAAATCAAGAGATGAGGAAGCTAACGGGAGAACGAATATCTTTGCCCCTATTGTAGTTGACCTGGTGACACCAAGATGTCTGAAAAGGAATTAGAGCATTCATATAGGAAGAGAGTGTTCGGTCTTGGGCGGAGATTTGATACCGTTATATGTTAAAAAATGTTCTATAGCCATCGCATCGCTGTAATACGCTGTATTACGTCAAGCGAAACAGTGTTGAAAACGCTTTCTCCAAATCGCCATCTCACAAACATGGCTGCTTGAAGACTGCAGTCCGTCAGATGGAATGCAGTATACTAATTAACATAATTGTATTCAGGGGGCCGGGTCTCTGGCTCGACACTGATTGGCTGTTCCGACACCTTCATGATAAACAGTGCCAAGCAAGATTTTGTTTCTATGCCCGGAGATGAGAATGAGACCTCGGATGATATTCAACCTGTTCAGAACGATGATGAAGAAGCAACAGGGGAAGACACCGCATTCTTTAACACAAATTTTCGCTAATTCCTTTTTTTTTTTTTACTTTGCTCTTGTCTTCAGTTGTCCTTTGGTTCTTCCCAGATATTACTCTCGCTCTTCCTGCCCTCACTTCGAACTCTTTAAATCAAATCATGATGGCTGTTTACAATTTACAGTAAAACTTTATAGATACTTCATTCGTTTTCAGTTTTTTCCCCTGATGGATTGATTTATTGATTAATCATCTTCCCTGTTCAAGACGTGGTTTCTATAGGACCATAGGTGACATTAGGTATATAGGCCTACTTAGCGACTTCCGTAGTGAGGCTTAATTTAACATAGATGTAGATTTATATAGATCCTTCCACGCAGCAGCTGCTTCTATTATATTTTCAGTATCCTGATTGTGCATTTTAGAACAATTCCTGCATTTGATGAGATTTTCCAACAAGAAATAACAGACCCATCACTCATCACTATCATATATATGGTCTACTGAAATATTATAATAGATATGCATGAATCGTCATCATTTCAGGGTGGGATTTTTCTATGCATTTCCTTTTACCAGCTTGCAAAAACGCTGAAATATTTCATCTAGAGCGTCAAAAGTCATTAGAATAGGCTTTCCAAGACTTCATTTCCGTTTTGTCTTTAAGCTGGCTGATCGTATTTATTGATACCTGCTCGCTCCTTGAACGTGATTATTTGCACACTGAGCGTCAAATACAAGGAAACGTAGCAGTTGTGAATCTTTTCTATTGAGAACACTAAAGACATTTGGTTTGGCACACCGACCCGTACGGTCCTTTTAAATCACCTGAGATCTATTGATTGCCAGCGTGGTCAATAGCCCGTCTCTAGGTGATAGCGTTGCAACCCCCACAAGAGCTTTGTTCGATTCGTTGTAGCAACGCACTCCTCCGCTGCACCCCTTGATGGTCCCCGTCTCCACTACGATGAAGTGGTCCAGACACGACAGACGAGTGTGTTCTTCATGTGACAAAACGTGCATGGCATTGCGTTTTCACGCATTGTACTTCCATTTACACAAAGCCGCGAAGATGACAATGCTACCTGTTATCCGACGAATAACATTTTTTCGTAGTTTTTTAAATCGTCTCAAAATGCGAGGAAGTTAAATATATGTAGCTTAATGCACAAAAACTAGACTATAGTACTTTTTACCAAGGTCTGACTACAAATTGCCCGACCTAATGCCAATATAAGCTAACTTTTTATAATGTATTGTACTGAGCTCAGATGTTTCTTTGCTGAGTGATTTTTATCCCCCATGAAAGGTTTTGCACACAATGGGGACTGTCATCTCTTAAAATGTCAGTAGTGATTGCATTATTTCAAACTCTCCCCCGTCCAAGGAACAACCAGATCGTTCAAGTACATATAACACGAAAGGACAAAATGGCGCTGAAATAAACAAATACGACGAATATCCAGCCCTACGCAGCTGTGTGGAAGTTCTGTCCATGAATTTAAACACATTAGTAAACCAGTCAATCGAAAGGTGATGGCAGCCACATTAATATTCTCAGTCTGGACGTCAAGTACCTTATACGATACGCGTGATATATTCATTTTTCGAATTATTCTGGAAATTAGCTTTCATCGGATGTGAACCTTAAAAATCATGTGATCACATCACGTGGTATCACGCGGGTATTTAATCATTTGAAGCAAACACTTTACTGATCTTTTTGCTTCACTTCACCTGCGGCACTCTATTACTTACCCCCGAGATATATGATTGCATGGGATTATTACGCTGCTTGATGCGCAAGTTCCACGCAGAATTAATTAGCAAACGTTGGTCCTACTTTCACGATGTGGACTTTGCCCTGCATAGACTAATTGTTAATGAGAACTTTCAGACTGACAAGTAGAACTCGAGTAAAATGATAATTCATCATCCTTGAAGAGAGATAAATCAGCGACACGGTTGCCCAAAGTCCAACCCCACGCTGACTTCTTTCTCACAGCTCATTAACACATCTTAATTATACATAATTATGTAAACTGCATTTAACACCATCGAGCAAAGTGACGCAATAATGTTTTGGGTTATTGGTGAATAAACTTGTGGAGTTATCTTTCTTGTCTCACCTTAATATACGTCATATTATTATTGTGCGACTCAACTAAAACATTGCAATTAGATGATGTACCTTAGTTTCATTAGCCTTGACAATCACTTTTTATTCTACAGACATCAAAACAAAAACAAAAGAGTTGCTACATGTCATTTGCTTTCAAAGGTTTAAAATATTGATGTTGCCAAAAAAAAAAAAAAAAAAAGACACACACACAAAAACGTTCCCCCCTCCGGATCTTACTTTTTCTAATTCAGATTTATGTTTCTCTTTACCATCTTAAGGAGAATAGAAAGTAACAGATTGACCTATCAAGTATGGTTCGAACGTTCTTCATTAGAATAATCATGGAACTAGAGAGAGAGAGATGAAAAATTGTAAATATATGGATAACAGCGTGCATATCAACCATTCAAGCTGTTCTCCATGCGTCTGGGCTCACTCTTGACTACACTTCACAGTGCAACCATACGAGTTTCAGTGCAGACAGTCGTCTTCACTACAGGCTCAAGCACGTTGCTACGAAACCCGAAAGCTGTTTATATACGTTACTATGCCAACAGACCACCGGATCGCAATTGACATCGGAACTCGGGGTCAAAGTTTCGGGTCAAATTCAAACGCGGAAGGAAATGTGTTGTGAGACGTCAAGCTACACTAAGCAAGATCTATGACGGTACTATTGTAGAAATGAACGGAGAACGATATGTTTTGCTCTGCCATGGAACAATTAGATTTGCTTGAATTACGTGATGGCCCACGGAGTAGATTGTCCTACAGGCAGGAATTTTAGAGGCTTTTCGTGGTTTTTGTGTCAATGGCGTGGGTAAAATATGGTAAACAGGAGCTGTGGGTCGCTGACACATAGTATCATAATACGTCGGTCATTAGTGTGTTAGTATAAGTATGCGACTCTTCAGCTCTTGCTGTACATAACATTGCAAGTTGAGTTATTTCCGTCTAACCCTGTTCTCAGCATGTTCGAGAATACTAGTACGATGTGAAAGGGGAATCTTCACAATTTCCTGGAACAGAAGCGGATAGCATCTTGGTTTCCTCCTATGCTAATGGAATTTTATATAGTCACATATAAAATAGTGTACATTTTCTCCGAAATGACATACGTACGTGACACATTTTATGAGTGATCCATTGACTAATAGTGCCAACCTTTCAGTTTTGAAAGATTTCCTTTAATAATTCCTTACCACACCATACAAAGAATTCTTTATTATGTGGTGACATGCTGTCATCTCTCTCTCTCTCTCTCTAAAAAAAAATATATATATATCATCAAACCCTAAATTTGCAAATCCTTTGTAATAGGTAAACATCTGAGTAGAATATATTTTTAGTCTTTAACGTGAAGGCACCTGGAGAAAAATAGAAGAAATCATATAGGGTGGATGATTTTCCAAATTACTTCACGTATAAACGTTTATAGTCTGTTACAATGCCAAACAGGCAATGATAGACTTTGTCGAATGGGTGTTAAGGCTGTCTGCGTGATGTATGAATGACAGAGGCGAATACAAACTTTCTGTTGTGACTTACATCAAGTCAGAAATGTTTTGTAAAATCTTTCCTCATATAGCAGTTGTATATTGCAATTGTAATCCGTTATGTAACATGGCTGATACTTTATACCCAACACCAAATTGAGGACTATTCTTCCTGGTATTTAACACATTTCATTGAGATTTTATTGATTGGTTTCTATTTGTATGGGTTGTTGTTTTTTACGACTTGCATGCATCAGGCAGACATTATTGGTTCCGCTTAGAGCGACTGCTCCGGGAACAAAGTGCACGTATATTTGAAATGTTTGAAGACTCAAGAATGTTTGAAGAAATCTCAAGTGCCTGCATTCATTGTTTGCAGTCACCATGACTGTTGAATCTAAAGAATGTTAGTCATTCATACTTTGTGATGCGTTTATTCTGCTGTTTGGAAAACAAACAGACCTCGAATCTATGTACTTCTGACTTTCTAAGAGCAGATGTCGTTTTGACTTTGAACTGAAGATGAAAGTACGGAGAGACTGCCGTATTTTAGTAAAGAATTCAGTACATTAAACAACAACCGATAAAAAAGAGGTTTTCGTTGTCCACTTTTTTCCGTCCCTTGCACCTAAAATTATTGATAACTGCAATATGTCTTATCAGTATTTTCAGTGCGATTAAGGATTTATTTTTATTGTTTTTTTTTCATCTGAACACCTGCTTCAAGTATATGTTTCACATCTGCCACATCACGCAGCCTTCGTGTACAGCTGGCACGAACATTTTTCGTGTCAACATTCTTGTAAAAATGTGATTTATGACTCATTGCTCAAATACTTCGTCTGTATTGACCCACGTGTCTAGACTAATTATTGACGCCATGACACGATTGTGACTATACAAAGAGGACACTGTGCCATGATAACCTGGAGCAAGGAGGTAAAATCATGAAGAAACTCGAGTGTAATCGTTGTTCTTGTAATTTATTTCAATCGAGCTTGAATCAACACCACGACCCCTTTCCCTCTCTACTCCTACTGTTGTCCCAGTACTTCCTCAAATACACCGTATCGTGGTTTATCTCGACTTGCGGCGATATCATATTAATATTTGCTAAAATACGCAGTACCGAAAGCGATATCGGACAGCCGTATTTTCCGTTCGTATGGTCACATCGAAATACGCTCGGAGTTGCACGTAGTCCGGACAAAGTCCGGGGCAGGTGAAACCGTATATGGCGACCAAAAAGGTTCTGCTCTTTGATGGCGACCCACTTACACGTGTGCGCTGTAAGCGCGCTTTATGCAATCTAACCGCTCCCAGCACAGGTGCATCAAGAAGTTGTTTGTTGTAATGTCAGACGAGATTATTAAATGCCCGATAAACTTTAACTCCATATTTCATTTTCACGCATATCATTTCATTTCATTTTTTTTTTTTTGGGGGGGGGGGGGGTTGATTTGTCGTTGGTCCTTGGGGTTCTTCAAAGAACTTTAAACATTTTCTCTCAACAGTTCAAAAGTGTAATTGAATTTGTGTATGACAGGCTGAAACCATTTACCGGTATGTTTACTAACAGGTCAATTCATTTCATGGTGTTTCAAACAAGGTGAAATCAGAATCTGGAGAAGGGGTGCTTTTCATAAAACTTTTCCTAAGAAATCATCTGATGATTAGGCAGCTAATTGGGGTTTTGCAGTTTTCAATTTAATTACGCCACAAGCAGACAAGTGCTTTAAGACTGATGCCAGATTTTGAAGTGATAAAGGTGTGCACATGTGGCAAAGCGAAATTGCTGTAAGATCCCACCCCCCCCCCCCAATAATTCATTGATCTATGCCGGGGATGGGGTGGGGTTAGTGAAAGAAGCTGCGTTTCATTCGGTCTACGTGCAGAATTGATATCGTGTGTAACCTTTGGCACGTTTTGGATAAGGGGCGGTTAGAGTACTCGTGATATTAATATCCTTCTTGGAGTTGTCTGAACATAGTCAGGATACATGCACACCCCCAGTCTAGCTCAGCTGGGCACAGAGGTTTAAAAGTCTAATTGATCAAAGTCGAATGGAGAATGGAAATTAAGACATCGCTGTTAATCGGGCTACCGAGAGCGATGTCCACGAAGGAAGGGTTAAGATAGTGTCGAAGGAAGTGAGACGAATGATATCAAGCTGATAAATTGTTTTCGTTTGGGTCGTAATATGATACATAATAGTTTTAGTCTCTTTAGCCAAACATGGTGACATGTGGTTTTTAGTGATTATAGTATTTGTTCGGTTTTATTAAAGAAAGCAATTGTGTAGAATCGTGTTGTAGTGTGCATTTTTTTAACATGTGTCCATGATAAAGGCGTCCGAACCCTATACTGAGCTTTAAACGTTATCAAAATAGACTCAAGCAACTCTGAGGCTGAAGCGATATAAAGCCGTTAAGGAAAGTGATCCGTGACGGATGTATTCCCTTACATTGTTAAAGGGCCATGTTGACATAACATGCTCACATGAGATGGTGTGCATCGAGGGGGCTTGACCTAAATACCGAGGAATCCGAGTGACTGAATGCTGATTTTATAGGTCCACTTATCATGCTTATATGAATTGTCAATCCCATATCACCAACGCAAAGTCACAAACTTGAATTTTCTACTCAGTAAGCGGTTATGAACTCTAGTGGTTTTGCTTCCTATCAAAGAAATGACGAGCACGAAACCGAAGGTTATACATCATTTTGTAATGTAAGACGTCCATGCAAAATCTAAAGTGTATCATATATATATTTTAGTGCTGTTATGTCTATGTAAAAAAAAAAATGCTGCATTAATACCGTGAAAGGGAATAAAACAATGTCGAATGATCACGATTTTGGTTTCTTGCTACTGTTTGCCGTCAAGGAAATGGCTGCCGTGCGTAGTGATCGAAAATTTACTGCACTGTTAGTCATCCTCCCACAGTGTCTGTACACCAGTTGGAAGACATTATAAATTGATAGGGAAGTTTTCTTCACATATTATTGTGTGGATTTAGTGAATGCAGTAATATAAGGAGAACGCATCAGCGAAGTTCGAGGAAAATCGAACACTTCGTTCAGTAGTTATGAATTTGTAAAGTTTCGGTGCCGCCATCGCTGGATGAGAAGACTACAACCGTTCATGACGTCACGACAGAAAAAAAAAATATGTAAAGAAAATAAACTTTCATTTTCTAGCATAATGGAAGAGCAAATGCTAACCTTTCCAGAGAGCAGGGGGTTATTTCTACCCCTAATACAATTACGTCAGTAACAAGTCAAAGGAATGTGTTCTTTCATTTGAAAATAATGAGGAATTGTCTATATATTTTCTTTATATTTTTTTTTCGTTTTTCTACAGTGAAGTTATGGATTGTTGTAGTCTTCTGGTCCAGAGATGACGACACAAAAACTTCTGCAATTCATACATTTTTCAAACGGATTATCCTCAAACTTTATTCGTGTATCCTAATTACAAAGCTGCATTCATTCAATCCACATTCATACTTAGGGAAACCTCCCTTGAAACCGCTCTTGACGGAACTGCGAGACTCCGAGATTATAATGACGTTTGGGAAAACTTGCTTCTCGAGCCGCGATTAAATTCAGGAGTGTCGAGTACAGGTTACTAGTATCAAGGTACTAGCTACAAAGGAGAGCTAAGGGGCTGAACCTTGTCCTATGAGGGTAGCAGTTGAAGACGCACACATTTCTAACAAAGCATTCACCCGGTAACCCTGAAGAAAGAGAATATATTTCGTGAGTAAAAATAGGGACAACTATAATCATATCAAATATTATATCAAGTGTCTTTATCTCTCCTCTTTTCCTGTTTTTAATGGACTTTGGATTGGAGTAACAGCATACATTTTATTTTTTTTCAAAGTCCATGAGTTTGTCTATTATCATCTCAATACACCAAAAGTTAGGCAATGCATTTAGGCACGAAATATTTGACGATATTCTCTATAACAGCAACGAAATAAACATCTTGGAAAAAAAGTGACTCTCTCGTATTTAGTGCATAAAGATATGCTGCCAAGTTTGTCGAATTATTGTTCAACATTAACGATCATAACAATCATGTATTGCCGTACACGAAACGCAAATATGAACGTGAACAAATATATTCCGAGAAGAAATTCGGTGCTTTTTGTGTAACCTCGAGATGGCTTGAATTATTGCATAATACAGAAACTGACTACAGTGGTTGAGAAGTTGTTTTTGTTTTTCTTTAATATGAAAAACACTTCACTTACAAGAATACAATATAACCTCACAAACGATAGTGATTAAACGATTTTCTTTATGCTTGGGCTTGATGACACCAGCGCGGAAATATACCGGGTCACACACACAAGAAATAAAAAAACAAAAACCAAAAGAAAAACAAAACAATCACACTCGATGGACAATGCCTCTAGGGCGATGGGGGCTGCTAGGGTACAGTGCCACCTGTCTTGCGTAGATTGGGAACTGCTTTCTACACATGTCGATATCCTGACCTTTTACACAACTAGATGTGCATAATGAACGCACGTAGCATGTAAGCTTTTGCAACGAGAGAAAATGCATGAGCATGCTTTGATCAAAATCACAAATATTTGAGCTTTCATTGCTCCATGGAATTTTATATTGCAACTATATAGTCTACTACAGATCCAGCCGACGCACAGGCATATGCGACATTCATGGAATATACAATATCTCTTTATTCCTCTCTCACATACATGTATATATACGTGACTGAAAATGAATGGAAGAAAAAGCAGCGCTTTAAACTTGAAAAGATTTATACTATTCATGATGAAAGGCTATGGTTATGAGGGAAAGAAAGGAAATCTCATGTAAACAGTGACGGTGATGATATCCTGTCGTATGAATACTTACGATGTAGACATAACCATAATAATTAACACACATAAATGCATTATCTATTTTTTCTCTTCACTTTTCGCATGTATTGCACAGCATCTCTTGCTTTCGTTGGATTTATCAAATCTGTTTCATCCTATTCGCAGTTTATGTGTTTGCATTTTACCAATAGTCCCGAAAACATTTCATCGTCAGTTTTCTATCGGGGTGTAACCGTTGCCAAGACAGGCATAGAGAAAACCGTACAGCTCTCTCAGGTATAATGAGATGCCGGCGAGTATTCTCCACACATTGCGTACGGAGTGGTGGTGTCGTGCGCCGCAATGTATTCAAGCACTGCTCTGTATATCATTATTCCCACTGCGTCAGCCTTACCTCTTATATCGAATGCAGCCGTTTGATGGCTCAGCGGTGCGACTCTGCCATTGGATTTTGTTGGGCTTTCACTTTGCAGCGAGAGCTTGTTATTTATAGACTCTCCTTAAAGGTTCCCTGCAGTGCAGTAATGCAATAATATGTTATATTGATAAGTGATAATATAGCGTATAAATTTACTGCATAATACGAAGTTGTTTTTTTCTTGGTAACATGGTGCATTCATTCACTTAAAGCATTTCATTCACAATCCATCCAACAAACGTGTCTTCTTTTTTTTTTGGCTCCCACTTTAAATCTGAAAGATTGTTAGGTGAAACCTTTTTACGAACGTGTCCTAAGGGATGTGACATGGGTATGATGTCCACACCTACCGGATTTTCCAGCAATAACAATGTTTTCTCGTTTGATGCAGGAAACCAGTACTTTGTGTCGCACGTCGGTTCGACTCGACTCAAACATTCAATGGAAAAGAATACCAATCAAATTACATAGACAAGGCCAGTGGATATGGATTTTTTTTTTCAAATAAGATATACCCTGTATCACTTTATATTTCAGTATCTTCATTACGGGAGAGCGCTGAAGATTTATAATCGGATATTCAGATCACCCTTCAAATAAAACGTCAGCGTCTGATTTGTTACAAATCCTCTAAACTGTGATTCCGAAATGGAGGTGGAGAAATAGAAACTGCACGTCAACTGAAAAGACGAAGGAGATGATGATGATGATGATGATGATGGTGGTGGTGGTGGTGATGGTGGTGGTGGTGATAATGACGACAAAAGTATTTAGAAATTTAAACCTACAACAAAAAGATACCATTCATAACCATTCATAGCACACAGCATACCGGGTGCTTGGTCATTGCAAGTTTCGGAAGACCATGTTCATGATGTATATCATGGCAGACCCACACCTTCCTCAATACAAGGAGATTAAAAAAAAACCCCACATTATTACTTTAGCAGCATTCATAACTCAAAAGCACAGTTTTGACAACCATCAAGACAATAAATTTCCTTCCATAACGGGGCTTAAAACGACAAACGTTCAACTGCATGAAATATAATGCGAAGGCATTGCCATGACAACGGATGTATTCTGGCGTGTAAGAAATGCATGAGCAATCGTGCCTCGAGTAGTATGCACAGACGTGAGCTAAACGACTTCAGTGCAAAGGTGTGAAGTTCGTTTGAAGGTGAAAGGGAAGAGGAATAACCGGTTATCTGATAAACGCAAATTGCCGACACGAGCATACATAACAATTATTGTCATCGCTGGGCAAACATATAGGGATAACGATAATGGTGTATTTGAAGAAACCATAGCCTTGCTACCAGGCGGAAATTGACAGTCTTTGGATCGAGCTCATCCCCCGTGTCCCGAAAGTTGGCTAAAGTCGCGAAGAAGATTGTGGACTTTGATAGGCACTTATACGAGCAAGACATTTCTCAAGACAAGACTCAATAATAATACGCTTTTTGTGTATGTGTATGTGTATGTGTATGTGTATGTGTATCTTCGTAAATATATTGTAAATCGTACTCATGAGCAGTGCTCTGTGATAGACGCTTTTAAATGCCACGAACATGCGATGTTAATATTGTTTAGCTGTCGTACCCAATACAGACATTTTATATCATTGCAGATGGGTCACTAGTGTCACAGTTTTAAGAGCAAACCTTAAATTGTTATCATGTTATCAAATCATGACCGATCTTGTCTTGAACTTTCTGTGAGTATATACCAGTGTATACTGTGATAAACGTCATGAAATGACATGAACAGCGATGTTAATTGTCTAGCCTTCGTACCCTATATACAAATATTTTCTTTGTTTGCAAATGGTTCACCAGTGTCAGTTTTAAGAGCAACCCTCATATCGATATAATGTCATCAAATATAATTATTACCCATCTGGGACTTGAACTTCATGTCATAATGTTCGATATGTTTTTTCTCGAGCCGTCTGATTTTTGAGATTACTGACGCCCTTCGGAGGGGGACAAAGATAAAGAAATGTGTGATAATTATGGTGCATTCTCTATACTATTGGAGGACTTACATGTAGATACATGCTTGAGAGGACGAATCCTTTAGGGTCTCTTTTCGGGAAATGAACGTCGTTTGATGTACGAATAACACACTCTAATGATACAAAGTATATAGCTGAGAGCACAAGACTGGGGAAACGTTGGAATTTCAAAGCAGACAACTTCCTTGTATAGGCTGAACAAAAATATTCTGTAATATTCTATAGAGTGTATGTGTGACGTGTGTATAGAGGTGTGTGATTGTATGTTAGTTATACTCGCCAGGTCTATAATGTTGACGTGCGTCACTTTCTATTTAATAAATTTCACAAGCGCGATTGATGTATCCAAGAACGACAACAGTGAAAACGGCACGTAATGCAAGGCAGCAAGAGGACTGTTACCATGGAAACGCACTCAAGTGAAGTTTTACTAATATTATTACAGTATAAGACATCACGCCGTTTATCAAGGGAAGCCTTATTGCTCTGAAATACAGTCGCCGAGGAGACTGAATTCCGACTAAAGAAAGACGAAAACAATGACGAAGGTTTATCAATTCAACGGGCGATAGCTGCTTAGTCCCAGTGTATAAGCTCTCAACCGGCTGACCGCCTGGTGTCGACAAAATCATTACGCATGATATCACGTGAAGGATGAGAGAAGACCTCCTCGGAGAAGGGTCTTTAACTTTGGGCTATTCTCGAGAATACGGTATATCATGTTTACACCCGCCTTTAACGTTTTCTGTTTTCATATCCACTTTCTGTTCACTTACTCAAGTATAGCTGAAAATGAGCGAGCGAGCGCTCGTTATTTTCACATTAATTAACCGGAAAGCGAGATACATTCACATCAAGACTAACTTGACACACATTAAGATAACAATCCATGGATTGATTACATTGACGACTATACTGACTAACCATACATACTATAGAAATCCATGGTTTTTCATAATAGGCCTATAGTGATATCCAAGAAGGAAGTTTTACCCTCAAGCCTTATCACTCGGAACCAAGACGTGAGTGTACATACGCTTCTAGAACTTTGCATACACGTGACAGCGAACATTAATTTTTATTGTAAAGTTGCCGAAGACCTATACAATCTGACTTCAAAGCCTGAAGTTAAGGCGGAGTGCATTCGACGCTTCATGTTATCTACTTTCTATTCACTTACTCCTGAAAGGAGAAATACTTGGCTGAAACCGGTGAGCGAGCGAAGAAAGCGCTCAAGAATGTACACTTTCATGTAACAGGAGAGCAAGATTTACATTAACAGCGAGACTATGTACATCGATAACTATTCTGACTATAAGGGTCAGAAATCCACGGTTTTCGATAGTGATACCCAGGAATGAATAAGGAAGTTCCACCCTCGAGTCGTATTACTTGGAAAGGAGAAGTGATTGTACTCGTCCAGAACTTTGAATACGTGACAGTGAGATACTCTTGTAACAAAAATTCTCCAATAGAAACAGTTTGGTTACATTTAGTCTCAAGTTAAGGCGACGTGGGTAAAACGGAATGGACGTGAGACAACGCAGTGGGAAGGGATGGGCTAACGTGACAGGACGTGATTGCCGTGGATACCGTGCCAGATCTTTAAACTGTCAAAAAATAAAAAAATGCCAAGGCAGCCCCGGTGCTAATGAGAAACCTTGTAGGCCGTATTAAAACGGGGTGACCACAGCAAAGCGTGACTGCACGTAATATGCTGTATATAACAAAACTTGGAGGCGGTCCGTAGTAGTCTTCATGATGGGGTGGGGGACGGGACAGCGCGACAAATTATGGCACCTTGTAGTTAAAGCTGCTTCGAAAAATATGACAATGAGTCTTGCTTGTTTTCGTCCGTGGGGATTTCCGGGGATGTACGTGCGATTTGGATGAGAAGCAAAATTTTTTTAGCTTGTTACATACATTTTTTTTTTCTCAGAAAGCGTTGTGCTTGGTGTTGCTTATCTGGCATGAAGACCGGGATATGAAGACTCGGATGTGGCGATGACACGTTGAGCAATGACACAGCGTCCGGGGATTAGGACATACAGTGTGCGATTCGAAAAACAAGAGAACGGGCTATGGTTATCTTTGGGGTGTATGTTAAGTTCAAGCCTTGCAGCAAAGGTTCGAAGTTGATACTAAAAGTTGTCGATGTATCTTTCAATATCGGCACATCGTGAGATTACAACATAGACTCTTCTTCAAAAAAGTCAACATAGACTTATTCCTATCATATAAGTGGTCACCACTGTGTATGGGTATTAGGATGACGGAATAACCAATATTTTTCAGGCAAAATTTGTGCTGGGGGGGGGGGATCAGAGGAAAGAAAAATAAACACATGTGTCAGCTATGTGGCTATATGGCAATGATGGTGAACTATTAAGACTGTTGAGGGTCCTTTGACTTTTGTCCTATATTTTGCCTAAATTGCAGGCAAAGTAAACGATACATAAGTAAATAATAAATAACTAAAGAAAAAGTGGGAGAGAAAATGTCCTGTACATTGGGAAACAGGCTTCAAAGCTCTTCTCATCGGAAGACACCTTGAACTATAATTGACCCACGCAGCTATCCAAATGTTACCTTCCTTTCCTAATGTTTTCATTTTTCTTTTCTTTTCGTTTATCTTCTTTCTTTCTTTCTTTCTTTCAAGTATCGCATTCAACAATGGAGGTAAATATTGCGATGAAGTAAATGTTCTACTCTGCACGTAGGCCTAACAGCCGACTTACGGTGATGTATAGGCCTTCTTGTGTTATTGCTCACATCCCAGTATCTTCAAGGATGAATAACTCACAGGATTCGTGTGAAACCTGAACATAATTATCATATCACCAAGTAGTTTCCCCAGTAGATCTAACAGTAAGGCGTGGATATTCTCAAACATCATTCATGACGCGAAAATGGACACAACCAATGAAAAGCGGATTTGATTCGACCAATGAAACACATTGCATTTGTGAATGTAGAATAATCTATTTACGTAGCGCGAAGTTCATCATGGCCTTTCCTATAATCATACAGGACATCCGATACCTATCGACAGCCCCTGATCCAGTGATTTAATGCGATGTGTGTATAGGTTGCTTCTTTTCCTCTGTCAGTGACAAGAAATGTGACGAGGACCAGGAATATATTCAGGACACACCTTCTCTCTGGTCCGATTTGCGAATACGCGTAAAACTGCAGAAAAAAAAATTATAAAACCTCATTGAATTGCGCGAGTCTTAGACAGTTTAAAGGAAAACCTGTTGGCAGAATATGTGTCTACGTGATTGTGTGTGAGCTTCGAGTTCCCCTATGTTCCCTGTACCGGTAGAATTGTCTTTTTGTGACACTAATAGGAGAATTCACTTCATAAAGGGAATTGTTTGAATAAATGTTGTGAAAGCAGAGCAACAAATTGACGAACCTAGCCCTCATCAGAAATTTCGACCAGCAGTTCACTTGGAAGGTTACGAGAGCGAACATCAGTGAGTTATATTATGACAAGGCATCACCTGGGGGCATTTCATGAAGCATTCGTCCGACAAAGTTGTCGGACAAACTTGCTCTCAGCCAATCAGATGCAAAGATTTCAGTAGCTTGTAACAGTTTGTCTGAAAAATATTCGACCAAAATGCTTCATGAAATGCCCCCAGTCTGAAGTAACGCTGGAAAAATTTGTTTCGTCGTCGTCTTGCTTGCGTCAGTTTTCTCCTCGCTTCCTAAGTGACTGATGATAACGTCACGTCACATTCGTTTTTGATCTTCGTCGTCCATGATGAGTGCAGGGGGCTCTTCTGAAGGCGCGAATCACTCTTGATTTGAACGGGCCAATCATGCTCTCGAATTTGTCGATAAACAACAAGGAATGAATAAACGAATGAATGAATGAATGAATGAATGAATGAATGAATGAATGGACTACTTATAGGATGGATAGATATATGACCCAATAATATATTGATGAGTGAATGGATGAAACAATGAGCGACAAAAAAAAATAACTGGATAAATGGATCGTTTTGTTCCCTTTCACAGAAGCATCCAAACACCAGTTCATCGCAGCATGGCCAACCTGAACAAGAAGAAGTATGACACTGACGAAGACTACCCGATCATGGAAGGCAACAGGACCTTCATGGCTAAGAACCTCAGCAAGGCGCTCTACAAGAAGTTGAGGGATGACCCTACAGCCAGTGGCTTCACCATCGACCAGTGCATTCAGAATGGCGTGGACAACCCAGGTAAGAGTACTGACCTTGCTGAAGAAGCGAGATTTGATAGAAAATTCCCTAATAGCATTTTCCCTTTTCATCTTGAGCCATGGAAGCCAAATGTTTAACCACGTATATTTCATTCAAAAGTAGACAAGTGCTACCGAACACTGTTTTGGTGGGATTGTTCTCTTTACGCGTCGGTAAATCACAAAAAGTCATCGTAACCTTGAATAGAACTGCTTCTTGAAAAAGCATTATAGTATTACCATCAATCCTTCCAGCATTCACATGTGTAGAATAATTTCATCAGAGTTTGCTGAACCACAGATACAAAAAAAAAAAAAAAAAACCTTTGTCCATGGGTGATCTTAAAACTATGTGAGTAAATGAAACAAAACCCGTTTTGCACCAATTATGATGCAGGCCTATTGTCAGTGAAGCAAACTACATTGGAAAATTAGCACGTATATATACCTGCCGTCAAGAAAACTGTGTGTGGCCAGAAAAAGAAATCAGTTCTTAACCAGTCAATGATTTATAATTCATGGCCGTGATAGGAGTATCTCATCGATTCATTTTCCTCGTTTGCAGACTTCACCTTGGGAATCCTCGCTGGAGACGAAGAGACCTACACCAAGTTCGCTGAGCTCATGGACCCCTGCATCCAGGATTACCACAATGGCTTCAGCAAGGACCGTAAGTAACCATGGAAACGTCACTCTGCTCAAAACCTTGGGGATAAAAGAACTTATCATTTCGTGATTTGGACTTTTTTTTACCACGAACTGAAACAACAAACAAAAATGGAGAAAATCACTATAGTCAGGTGTTTTTCTCTCATACGTAAAATCAGCTACTGTATAAATTGTCATTTGTCTCTCTGAATGACACGTAATTAATCTCTTGTGTTGTTGAAATGTGTAGCGTATCGTTAACTCTAGATTGCATTAATGGGGACAGTCATGTGTCTATAGGTGTGTTGTTTTAATCATATTTCTGATGCGAGTATGCTAACACCATGCAATTACTTTAACTGTTTTTTTTTTTTCTATCCCATCTTGTAGAGAACCACGTGACCGACCTGGACGTGAACAAGATTAAAGACGATGTCCTGGACGAGAAGTACGTCATCAGTTCCCGTATTCGTACTGGACGCAACCTCCGCGGCTTCTGCCTCAGCCCGTTCGTTTGCCGTGCTGAAAGGAGGAAGATTGAGAAGCTCGTCTCTAGCGGTGAGTCTCACAAATCTGTGCTGGCGTTGCCATGGTTACTCCTCCCCTCCCCCTCCCCTGGAGACTAATTTGACGCAAGAGCTGCGCCTACGTGCGGCGTGAAAGTGACTGTTTTGTTTGTTTCTTTACTGAAAGTACAATGTAGATTGACACGCTGGAAAGCACTGCCACCTAATCAAGTCACGCTGTACTATAGTTTTGTTATAATATTCTAGACATTGATCATAACTACCAAAGTGACTTGATTGCTCTGCAAGTACGCGGTTGTGACTTGTAAATTGTAAATCATGTAATAATTTTATGACAAATGCATATCAATAAGGAGGTTTTTTTCATCATACGACCAGACCATCATGACACTCGTAAATGTTGTATGAAAGACCTCAACTGGAAAAATTCTCCATTGAGGATGATATTTCAGGGTTAGAACTACGCCAAGCGAGATTCTTGCCAGCATATTATAGTCGACAAATCTCAAATCTATTTTTCGTTATCATTCTGTGCGAATGTCATAATTAATATCTAAATATACATGTATTTTGCTTACAGATTTTGAACCTCGCAATGGTCCTTCGTAAGGAAATCGTCAGAACTATTTCTTGATAACTTAATTTGTCAAATGACAATGAATAAAATGGGCTTCGTAGAGGGCTAAAAGACAAGATTTTTACCGCATGGCTATTTTAAGACCCCACTATCGAAGTGCATGTTGGAAATGAGAAGAGGAAATACAATGTCATATTCCTGATAATACGCGCAAAATCAATGTCTCGTGGTCAGAGATGGAGATTTAGGAAGGTTCTTAATTACGTGGTCGCTATAGAAACGTTTGACTTATTTTTTTTTTCTCTTGGTACAGCTCTTGACTCGCTAGGCGGTGAACTGAAGGGCAAGTACTACGCTCTGCCCACGCTGTCCGAGGCCGACCAGAGGCAGCTGATCGAGGATCACTTCCTGTTCGAGAAGCCAATCTCCCGCCATTTCACGTCAGGTGGTATGGCACGTGACTTCCCCGACGGCCGTGGAATCTGGTGCGTGTATAGATGGGATGATGTACTCAATTATTTACAAAAATTCACTTTTTTAGCATAATGAAAGAGCACTTGACTAACCGCTTTGAGAAGGCAGGGGGAATATTACATATGTCAGTATCAAGTTGATGGAATGTTTAAGTTTCATGAAAGGGGGATTTTTGTTGAATTCTCTTTATATTTTCTTTATATTGTTGTCCACACATACGTCATAACCTCTAGTAGTCTCCTCCTCCAGCGGTTCCAACACCAAAACTTTAAAAATTCATAACTTTTACATCGATTGTCCGATTTTCCTCAAACTTTCACTGGTGTGTTCTACTAATGCTGCTGCTTTCACTCAATCCACATTTCTCTTCGGGTTTGGGTTTCCTTTAAGCTCTGAAGCTCAGAGGAAGCGGGGACCTGTTTAACATCTCGGAAAGCAGAAGACAACATGTTTCTCAGTCCACAATTTCCACTTTCAGATTATATAACTTATGTTTGTGCCCCGTCTACAAGGTGTCTGCTACAATCAATTTCTCCTTGTAAAATACATCTTTATATCTCTTATCAAACACCCACCAAGCAGATCCCAAATCATCACTCTGTATAGGAAATGATTACTTGATCATTGATCATAGTGCACCAAGCTCAATTCTTTGGCAGTTCTCATTTTCACACAGTAAAATCATACTAGAACTCTTTGTCGCAAGAACGATGAACGATCTTGATGTATTCTGTTTCTTCGCTCTCGTGCAGGCACAACGACAAGAAGAACTTCTTGGTGTGGGTTAACGAGGAGGACCACACTCGCATCATCTCCATGGAGATGGGCGGCAACATGAAGAATGTCTTCAAGCGCTGGGCTTCTGGTCTCAACCAGGTGAGGGTGACCCCTGTAATTGATCCCATCGGTGATATATATAGTGCAGAGAAAGAATTTTCGGAATCTCGCAAAATATTGGACTGATGATGAGTATGATGAAATGAAAATTCGAATGAATTGGGGAGAGCCAGCCTTCTCTGTGTCAAACTGAGATTTCCAATGGATCTATTCCCGAGTAACTGATAAGCTGCAAAATCCATATCGCTTTAAGTGCTAATCAAACGGGAAATCTTCGCTAAATCCATGAAGTCACTGAAAGGTATGAACCACTTTTTGAATTGACTGTCATTTTACCTTCAGCTCTACTACTGCTTTTCCATAATCTATATTGAGCGTCCATTTTCTGTCTTTACTCTTAGGAAGTTCTTGAAATATTATTCCTCTTTTTTTTTTTTTTTTTTTTTTTTTTTTTTGGTTATCACTGGTTTGAACGGCAGAGGTACTATGTGCCAAAACTGGATATTCATGTCCAAACCGCATTTGAAATCTTCTCTTTCTTTGTGGAGCGAAAACTAAAGTGAAATAGAAATGAAAGGGATCAACAAACCAGTCATTTCATTGCTTTATGGGATGTGTGCAGGTGGAGGAGCACATCAAGAAGAACGGATCGGAGTTCATGTGGAGCCAGCATCTCGGCTACATCCTGACCTGCCCAAGCAACCTCGGCACCGGGGTGCGTTGCAGTGTCCACGTCAGGATCCCCAAACTGGCCGCCATCGATAAGGAGGCCAAGCTGAAGGCGATCTGCAAGAAGCTCCGACTCCAGGAGCGTGGCACCTGTAAGTCTCTCGATACTGCTGTGGAGTTAAACATCTCCAAACTTCCTCCTTATCACTATCCTTTTAAGTGCGAATGCTGGTAGAAATAATCGGGTTAATAGCAGTCCATTATGGGGTATACGGGGTAGAAAGACAGATTTATTAATCATCTCAGAACCTTCAGTTAAACTCGCTACAATCCAGACTCATTACTTTGTAACCAATGAATCTTAATTTCTTGCTTTGGTTTCTTTTTTCTTCGTGGAGAAATATCTAATTTCATTGTAATTTCATTCGCTATCTGTAAATCAGTCATAATTCATGGCAAAATAAAGGCTGTATAAAATGTATAGATTAAGGACATATTTTTGTGTTAAAGGAGGAAGACGAAGTAAACTAAGAGTAGTGATTACATAATAGATTCCCTGAATAAATGTAACAGCAAATTATTCACACGTTCCCACTTTAGCCTGAATTCATGACGTGTTTGCAGTGCCGTTTCTACTCGACAGTATCCTAGGTTGTCAACGAGTTGAATATGAATCGCTACTTCTCCTCATTCATTGTAACTCTAATCTCACGTCTTTTCACTTCGTCTCCCAGCCGGAGAGCTGACCGAAGCCGTGGGCGGTGTCTACGACGTCTCCAACCTGGACCGTCTGGGCACGTCCGAGGTCGAGCAGGTCAACTGCGTCATCGACGGCGTCAAGCTCATTATCGAAATGGAGAAGCGACTCGAGAAGGGCGAGTCAATCGATGATCTCATTCCAAAATAAACGCACCGTCTCTAATACATCAACCGCTAAAAAGGATAATTACCACAAAGAGTGTTAAGCCCACACTTGTTACATCCAGATAGATACTGTGTATTTCCCTTTGCGGCTAACATGGCAGCCACTGCACATGGAAAAAAAATCTCCTAAAAGAGAACACTAGAAAACACACATTGTGTGTACTTACGCCGCACCATGGAATAGTTCTATTTGTCCCGTTTTCTCTTTGTTGAAACAAACAAAATAAAAGGAAGTGAAACCAAACTCGAATTGCACAACACCCTTTCACGCATCACTAATTTGTTGTGTAAATCTGCTTGAAGCAATTACGATCGTTTGTAGTATTGTCTCGTTCGTCTTTTAGCTGTGTCAGATGAGTTCAAATTGCGATATGTAACCAAAATAGGTATTTCCAAAGACAGTGGAGATTTCTCCAGCATGGGGGAATCTAAACGAAATGTGCAGAAGCTCGAATAGGCCAGCATAGTGGCTTTCCAAAGAATTAACGTGGTACCATCACTACCACAAAACAGTATTTTTACAATGCCTTTGACAATGGTGAATTTGATCCCATCACTAGTCTTGTTTCCATCGCAAACGATGAACGAACACAAGCCAGTCAATTGTTTTGTTCCGTGTAGCAGGGTTCTTATGATTTCGTTTGAAGCTAATTATTTGGACATGAGTGCTTGCAGTTTAATTTCATGTAGAGTGTAGCTTTCACCTCTTTTCTTTTTAATAGTGCTTTCTGTTAGTATACTTACTTTGTGACATTTATTCCCAAAGAAAGACTATCTACTTCAGATCATGTCGTATGGAAATCACAGGTGAAGTAGGATAATTATGGAAAATCCTCCCATGCGAATGAGCGCATACATTTGCCAGAGCCACACCAGTGGGTGTGCGGTAATGCCATCAAGGAGATGCACAAAGTGTATAGACTTCACAAACCCTACAGAGAACTATTTATCAAAGTTAAACTTTTATTCCACGTCCTTGCGTTTGCCCTGTGTACATTGGATATTTGTGAAATAAAGATATATCGGCGGTTTCCCGTGACTAACTTACTGTGGATGACCGATTCTTCTGTTATTCTGTCGAGATTGCTCCTGTATGTGTGTGTGTGTGTGTGTGTGTGTGTGTGTGTGTGCGTGCGTGCGTGCGTGCGTGCGTGAGTGCGTGCGTTTGTGTGCATGCAAAAGCTCCCTGGTCGAAATTGAAGTCGCAACATGTTAACAAAACAAGTAAAAAAAGGTACACAAAATGCTATCTTCTCAGAATCGACCAGCAAAACCTGTGCATATCTTCTCTCAGCCTCTTCCTCCCTCCCTCTTCATCTCTCTTTCTCATTTCAAAACTTTTATGCGACAGATGAAAACTTGCGTCCTTAGTACACGAAATATTTAATGTATTCAATACTCAAATGGACATGGATGTGTCAGTAATCAGTGTTCCTGAAAATACTGGAAACGAGACAGAAGTTTTCTTGATGTATGTACTTGCAAGAAAGGCTTTTTAAGGATTATAAACTTGAAAATCAACTGATCTCAAAAGCTGCATCAGGAACACAAAAATACGATCTTTACCTCCAGAGTCCTTTCACCATTATCTTCATGGTAGTTTTATTAAGTATTTGATACCAGTGATAGTGTTTCTTCCTGCAAAACAATTCTTGCAGCTTTCATAAATCTCACAGGATTATCTTTTCTTCTTTTCCTTCCTAAGGTCATATGCTAGCTCAAAGGCTTCCTGAAGTCAGATTGCATGACACTACATTGTACATGCACACATAAATCTATCCAGAATACAATGTACAATCACATTCTTGAGATAATGAAGTGGATGGGAGAATACTCAAAACAGATTGGGGTGATTGTACATGTAAGTTAAACTGGGAGCAGCAGATTAAAAAGCAAATAAAAAATTCAAAGACATGTTACACACGAGGAATAAAGTTTTTAATCAAATTTAACAAAATATGTTGGACACTGTAGAATGCACGGCAGTATCAATGACCACAGTAAGCAATGATTTGCAACAGCCTCTGAACCACAGACTTCAAAACATGGATCGATCTTTTTCAATAAAAGAGCAGTTGAAAGCAGCCAAGCAGAGAGCTGTAATTTACACGAAAGTGCTGCATGAATAACTTTTCTTAGTTTGGTTGAAAGATCACACATTCACCTGTACAGTCCGATACATGCATCCTATACTAGGTCATGCATGAATACCAGTGAAAGTTTTCATGAAAGCCTATCCAGATTTTGAAATACAGTGGAAACTCGATATAACGAGATGGTCGGGACCGAGTCATTTTCCTCGTTATAGCCGATATCTCGTTATATCAGTAGGCATAAAAGAAGGCATAACATAAAGACATTTAATGTGCACATGTGGGACTACTCATCATATTTCAATCAATACTGATAACTTGATATTGTGTGTGAGGGAATTACTCACCTTTATGGGTAAGAAGATGTTTTTCGCCAAGGAAATCCAATATCAAGAATGTGTTTCTTATTAATTGTAGATGTTTCAATTTGTAAATCTATATAGCTTGCGATTGTATCAAGATCATATGTGGATTGGTATGTGGTTATCGTATGGGTGTGTGTTGTATGGAAAGCTTGAATATGGTCGGCACAATGCTGTGTGTGTATGTGACACACTTTATGTCCATTATGACTGCGTGTGTGTGAAGATGGGGAATTCCCTACGTAGAAAGCCAATCACAGCATCAGATTGCCTCATTCCTGCTAAACGTCATGATGATGTCATGTATACATATGGCCGTCCCACCACATTTTCTGCATGTATCAGTGTGCGCACACACACACACTTACACGTACAACATGCAGTGCTAGCTGGAGTGCACTGAAGAAAATGATTATGTATGTACAAGACAATTTTTGGCGCATCAAGCTTTACAATCTCGGAAGATTATAGCACAGGCGAAGTAAAGCTTTACCGAAGGCATTTTGCTTTACCTCGCTATAGCAGGTTTGATTGGCTATGTTTTTCTTTGTTTGGAAGTCACAAAATTTATCTCGTTATAGCAGTTATTTCGTTATAGCCGATCTCGCTATAAGAGTAGCATTTTACGTAGACTTGTGTGGAAGGAAATTTGGGACCGGGAAAATTTCCTCGTTATAACCGATATCTCGTTATAGCAGTGTTCGTTATACGGAGTTTCCCCTGTACTTTAGTTACAAGCCAATTTTCGAGAGAAGTCTGCAATGACTTTCATCTGAGCATATTCAGATTGTAACAGTGAACTGGCTCATGCCTGAAATTCCCCTAATTAATCCCATGGTATGGCGTGATGTCCATCAGAAACCTTACTATTCATTAATGGACACACTCATGAAAAAGACGCCACATTTGCCCCTCTCTTTCTCAAAGGTCAACTGCTGAGTTTAGACCAGACTGGGAAAATATAAATGATGTCTACCTGTCCGTCACAACACACAACCCACAAACAATCTTTCAGAGAATATATTGACTTTCTTTGTATTTTGCAAGGTTGTGATGACTCCCTGATGTCTTAGAAATATCCCCATGGATTCACAGTATACTGGATTCTCATTATAATTCATTCCCAGGGAGGAATACTACCTCTATGCTTTACATTGAAATGATCCTAGGATGAGCCAAAATGTTATTCAGATCTTCCCAAGTTAGCAAGCTGTCCAGTTCATACACAGATGAAATGTTTTACATGATATAATACCAAACAAGAATGGGAAAACACCCGACAATTCTTACTGGAGGTAAAAGCAGTCTCTGGTACAAGTTTAGTACCAGGCACATTGTTCATCATGATTAGTCACTGCTATCAGGAAGTTCATCAGTTTTATAATGCCAGTCTATTAAGCAAACTTCTAAGAATATTGTTTCAGTATAGCGTTTTTAGGTATGTCTGTACAATTTGAAAAACATGCCGGTACAGTATCTCCCAAACAAGATTGGCCTCCATATTTTTCATGATCTGAATAATTATTTTAAAAGAAAATGCTCTTCACTGACAGAGGGACATCTCTTGAATGTTTGTGGAACTACTGCAGCTTCCTCGTATCTTTCATGAATCTTTCGTGAATGCATCACTAAGATGGTTAATACATATGCCTCAATGATTCCATACACATGAAACCAAGAGATATTTGTGCTCCAGAGAATGACAGCCAAGGACTTTCAAATTTATCTGTTTACTGGTAGTTTGCCCATTTATTTCTACCCACTGCAAATCCACATTACCACTTAAGAGAGACAAATGTGAGATACATTTCATCATGGTGTTTAAAATATGACAGGATGGCTAGCTTTAAACAGTTCCTTGTATCTGGCACTGATGTACATATGACATCAGTATGGATGTCTACCATTTCTCTATATCACAATGTGGCTGGTCATCATGACAGTCAGATAAAGTTCTAATTGTTTAAAATCTCCAGAATCTAAGCTTTCTGCTGACGTAGAATATGGTCTGCTTTAGTTTCCAAAATGGTCACAGAGTGGTATAAAAACTTGCGGAAAAACAATTTGGAGATGGTGGGCTTTGAAGTTTAGATGGAGTCAAGCATGCAGAAGACAAGGTATTCAAATATGATTGGATCATTCAAAACATAGCTATCAACAAATTTTAGATGAACCTCACTTTCAACACTCTTTTTTTTCACCAAGATTACTTAATCGGACATGTGTGTTGGCTTTAGAGTAGGGAGGTCTTCCCTGTCTAGAGTTTGCAACCTTTATTACTTAGGGCAACAAGGTGACAAGTCATACATGAGTGAGCTAACTCCACCTTGTCCCCGGTGTTTCCTTCCTGCAAGTCGGCATTCTCGAAATCAATTCACCATCTCCTCCTGCTTGAAGTCACTGTCATGGCTGGCAAACTCCGGAGGCGAGAAGAGGGCATCCTTCAGCATGTGCTGCGGAATCTCCGACCCCCTGACCCTGATGACGTAGCACGCATCCTCCATCTTCTTCAGGCTCTGCCGCATGACCGAGGACTTGCGCACCATCTCTCTACCGGCAAGGTTGCCGATGAGCTGGAAACCCTCATTGATGGCCCTCGTGAATGAGACGAGGTGGAAGGGTCTTTCCAAGTCGCCGCCACCAATGGTGTTGATGCACAGTCGCATCAGCTCCCCGGTAAAGTCTGCGAGTCCCAACATGTACTCCAGAGGAGGCAGTTCTAGGGACGTCGATGCCCCTTCCATTTCTGCAGCTGATTCATTACTGGCAGTACTCGAGGACACTGAGGGCTTGATATCTGTGGTTTCCTCACTTTTCTGACCCGAGTCTTCTGTCCGGCTCAAGGCTGCCTGCTCATCTTCCTATTCATGAGGAAACAAGTCAGTCAGGGTTATAATTATGTTATTGAGTGTCTGATGCTATGTCACTTTGCCATTTTGTGTCCATTTGGTGCATGCCATGTAAAAATCTTATTCAAATCTGCACTAGACGCCTACCTAACTATTAATATAACATTATCACATGGCGTTGGTCTGCTATATTCTTTTTCTTTATGTCTCCTGACATTCATTTATCAACACGATATTCAATCAAGAACTTCTATTACCAGCATTTCATACTCCACACAATCTCCACTGCTACATAGTATACTCTGAAGCTTACTACAAACACAGGCAATGATACATAATGAGATGTCTAAAAGCTGAACAACAGAGCCCAAATTTTAGGTGATTGCTCAGAATAAAATTCCAGAAAGATGGATCAATGAATGCTGAATTCTGTGCAGACCTACAAATAAAGTGGGAAATGTCCCTCAAGAATGCATGTAAGCACGGGTAAAGATGGCAAAGATTCTCATTGGAGGGAAAAATTTATGAAATTACTCACAGCTCATCTTACATTTGACGTAGTTTCCCTCGTTTTGTCGCACTCCCTGAAAATAAATCTTGAAGCGATTTCTTTCCTTGAAATCAGTCTTTCCTCCTTGAGGTAGAAACAGAAGGACAATGCTTCGACGTATTCCTGCAGGCCGGGGGAAAACGCCCTCAAGAACTGATGAAGGTCTTCACCCTTGAGGAAAGATATCATCATGAAATGAATGAATGCTACAAACCACCACCAAATCACCAGCTACGAGCAGATTCAATACAGGCACCCTCGTTCAGGGCTGCAATTATTCTTGTTTTTCTAATCACTTTGCATTCCTAATATGATGGAACTCGTTCAACAGAGAACAATGTACATGCATTTGCAACAAACCTAACTTTGATGAATAATAATAAAAAAAAAAAACCCACAAAAATACGAGATGAGCACTATGGTAAAGTAAAGCATGAGCAAACACCAACACCAAACATGTTTTATCACATTGAATAATGTGAAAATCTTAGCAGTTTTGATAAACATCTACACACTCGTACAATCACAAATACTAACAAAGCTATGTACATTTCACATCTCACTCTAATCACCTCACAGACAACTTAAATTACTTTGCCAATATAAATGACCAGCAGGAGTCATCCTGTGGATCCTCACCTTACTTTACCCAGAATCTGAATGTTGTGTACAAACCGAGTTCTTGCACATGCTTATGAACATTTCAAATTTGATCTTGAGCTTTACACTTGTACCTCTAACCTCCATTATATCTTATGTACTCTTTAGTCTGTTTGTCCTATCATTCCTTTAATCTGTGATTCTACCAGAACAAAAATTTGTTGGATACTTTTCCAGTTTTTGCTCAAAAGATATCAATTCAAATTTTGACTTTGATGCATGGCTCCTGGGCCCTCACCAATACTTTCTGAGCTATGAAAATTGCATACTTATGTACAGTACCATAGAAATTGACATTGACCTTTCACTCCTGACATCTGCAGCAATGTTATGCATGAACACATGAGTTCGGCCTACAAGAAGAACCTACCTTGAGTTCATGAGCAATCTTGGCGATTAAACTGCTCTCGACTGCTTTCAATTTCTCTTCAGCATCCTTCACTACCTTGTTCCTGCTGGCTTCTCTGAATTACAGAAATAATACACAGCACAATATTGTCACTGTACAACATAATTCAAATCCTATATTGCATGTTTCATTCTAACATAAAATGTTTGAACTTTTTATACCATTGTAAATGAAGCACATCGCACCATATCTGTTGCCTTCAAACTGACTAGCATATCATCGAAATAAAAAATGAAAATAAAACAGGACATCAGACTAAAAAAGAGAGAAAACAATTCATATCCCCTGAAGTTCTATAATGATGGTACTTTATACAACACCTATTTAGAATGTAGCTATCCGATTGGTCGATTGCCCATCACGTGACATTTAGTGGAAGGTTCTATTGCACGCTCTGGCTGTCTCAGCGTGCAATTTTGGTTCGATCAAAATGTTCCATTGCACGCGCTCTGATGTCACAATAAACAAACATGTGCCGCGCACACTTAACAATTACAAGCACGCTTACAAGCGCGTACTTTTGTCACTCATTTCTGTAAACAACTTCGTTTCGAATACGTAGTATACGTACACACGGTGACTGCGAATGTGAGGCTACTCATTCCTCTTTCCCGGAATACGTTGCCATTTCTGTGCTAAATTCAAGAATCTGTGAGTACCAAATCTGTTGACGTTCGAGGTGTTGTATAAAACAAATAGCGTATGGTCTTTACTCGTGCAATGGAACCAGATTTTGCATTCGGTGAAAGATGAGGTGCACTATTCAACTCGGCTTCGCCTCGTTGAATAGAGCGCTTCTATCTTTCACCTCGTGCAAAATCTGTGTACCATTGCACTCGTGACCATTCACTATTTGTATAATATTTTGCATGACAGGCTTAGGTACAATAGCAACATGCCTACAGACAAAATTTGAACTCTCAATGATTCAGTAAGAAATTGAAATCGGAAAGTAAAGAAATGAAAATATTATTCCTCATCCTCCTCCTCCTACTCTATCACATTTAATGCAATGCCAGTACAAACAATAATGTTCATGTGGCTGCAAGTGTTGGGATTTAGCTTTCTTTGACTTCTGCAATGGATGGACATTATATTCCTAGATTCTTATGATTGCATTGTTTTTTTTTTGCAAGATTATTCAAAAAATAGTCCATATGAATGTCATCCTACCGTTTTTTTTAATTGTCATGCCCCTGTACTTGAGAGCTTAAACAGTGAAGCACAAAGGGTGTGCTTATCACACCCTTTCACAATGGAATCATTTCTATTTCAATTCTTGATATACATGTACATGCATATGACTTTAATTTACTCACCCATCTATTCTGTGCAAAAGGAAAATTATCCTCTTGCTCTCGATTGTGATGTCCCTGCTCAATTTGACCAGCCTCTCATACTTGTCATGCTTTCTGTCCAGTTCAGCTTGGTAGCCTCTGACACAAACAAAGAAATGAGCAGCAAAACTGGCATATTACTGACAAACACTACGTGGCTCTGCTTTAGATACTGTAGTAAAGGTATTAATTGCATATCAACTACATGTTACAATCAGCACATCTGAAAATGAATGTTATTGCTTTGACGTGACAGATCACAAGATTTGGCCGAGAGAAATTATGTTCTGGTTGAATTCACACAAGTACAATCAGTCTCCTTCAGATTGATAATCATCAGTTGGTATTATGATTGTAATGTAACCTGGATATCATTTCTTACATTACGGTATTTTATAAAAATCACCAGAGATATTCTTCAAGGGCTCTTTAGAACAAGTCAGAACACTGCTCTTGGCAGACAGAAGTCTTTACCTATTTGCATGTGATTACTTATGTGGATGCAGTGAAAAGTCATTGCAGAATTGATTTTACCAATCAAAGCAGACCATATTCCATAGATTTCAGCAAGTACATTACTGATTTGTGCCTTAAGTATTATATTGCACTCATAATATTTCTGTTTTCAATTGTAACACAGTGCTTCTCTAACATTCTGAGGGAAACTGAGACAATCCTCATACATACCACAGTGTACAAAGAGATTGCACAACTCACTTGAAAGCCTGAAGAGCAGGAGTCATTTCTACTGGTTCTACATTCTCTTCCTTTCTCTGCTTATGATGGGATGGGTGACCTCCTCGTCTGTTCCGCTTGTAGTTACCTGGTGAAGACGGGCCAAGAAATATGAACCAAAGACTGCCCTCATATATATATACTGCACTGTGTGTGTTACTATTCAGATTAACTTCAGGTAAAAATGGAATGGTTAGGTATAAACTAAATATGAACAGTTTCAAGAGAGCTACATACAACTTTTCCCATAGAGGAAAGACAATTGGGAACGAATTACAGTGTTGTCTTTTCACTGTTTTGTTGTCCAGAAGTCAAGCCCCAAGGTTGCTTTAAAATTAGTGTGTTCCTCAGAACACAAATCACAATGTTTATCAGGAGTGGATCCAGGAATTCCCAAAAGGGGAGGTGCCTTTTCAAAATTAAATGGGGTTGCATGCGCCCCTACTTTCTGTTTATTTCTTTTGTTGAAAAAAAAATAAAAAAATAAAGAGGGAGCGCACACACATGCCTGGTGCGCCCCCCTCTACTGGATCCGCCACTGCTTTAAATATTGAATCTTGTACATGTAGAACTAGTTGTACCTTGCATTTGATTTCCCTCAACTTCAAGACCCCCGCCAGGAAGGGTCAGGGGTGACGAGAGTAGAGGTACTAATCTAGCTGTTAGTTCAATCTGATTAATTAAATTTAGGCCTAGAAATCTATAAACTTTAATTGTTGTAGAATGTCGTGGTAAAAGTAAAATAATGCATCAAATATTAGAGTTAGACCCTTTTCTAGAAGAAGTCTAAGACGTCTACACATTCGTACTCACTATTTATCGGCAAACCAATCCAATTAATCATAAGAATAGATAGGCCTATAGCCCAGGTATTTCCAACTACAGCATCGTAAGTATTTAGAAATTCAGAATCTTTAGACGTAATTTACATCACTGGATGGGCTAAGCCTTATACTCCTTATTAAAGCTGGAACTTGATGAGGACACAGGAGACAACAGGAGGGACTATTGTAAAGTGTTAGGTTTATCTATTGACCGAAAGATCGGTCTGTATCTGTCCGTCGGGGAATGTTCCGCGGAGACTGCGTCTGGCTTCACGGATCCCCTCCGTATACGGAGGACGGCGTTAATGGCAAAATACAAAAGAGTCCTCCGGACAGACAGACGGATCTTTCTGTCTAGTTTATCTATTGCAAGCAAGGTGACTACATTTCTGAAATAACGCCTCCACGTAAATGATAACACTACCTTTGTCACGTTGACCCTTCTCATGGACATGGTTATCCCAGACACGTTCTGCCATTTTAGTTGACGCAAGTAATGTGGCTAGACTTTCTCTTTCAACTTCGGCAGCCGTTCGAGGGTACAGGAATAGGTTACCAGAAGGATCTTTCTTTGATACACACAAGTGCAAGTACCTGGGTGGGATGTGCAGTACTACTGCGCATGCTTTTGGCATAATACACCATTGTACTGTACATGTGGACTTGTGACAGACGTAAATCTCTTTGACTTGTAATCATTAAGTGAAGAGCGCCAACTGCTGACGAAAAAGACCTTAGTACATTCTTGTGCAGCTTTCAACGGAAGACTCGTCACCACGCACCTCTCCTTTAATATTCCAGAATTAAAACTTCGGGAACTTTAGAAGAAAATCAACAACAAGATAGACATAGCCGATTGCTGTCATTTTCTTGAAAAAAAGGAGAAAAGAATGGTGTCAATAAAATGATGTAAAAATGTAGAAGCAATACAACATCCACTGCAGAAAATGCGAATTATTGATTGATTGATTGATTGATTGATTGATTGATTGATTGATTGATTGATTGATTGATTGGGTTTTGTTTTTGTTTTGTTTTTTAATTATTATTATTACATAGGTATACTTGTATAATTGCTTTTTCGGGAGTAGGGTACCATTGGACTTCTCCGAGGCGAAGTCTACATGATTCATAAATATGGTGCAAATGGGGAGAGCGGGGTGAGTTGGGACGCGGGTCAAGTGGGACACGTTCTCTGAATCAAAAACTGTTCAACAAATCAGCGATTGGCTTATATCTACAATAAGCCCCTAGCAACCATACATCACACTAAGAAAGCCATGCAGTTCGGCAAATTCTAAGTATGTATAAATTGCTATTGAAAATTTTCCCCAAAATATAATGTTTTTTTAAAATCAAGTTAATTAACCTGTTGTCTTTGTGTTCATGATTTCAAGGGCACAATTGAAGCTGGTGGTGAGCCTTATTAATATGCAACTAATATAACTTGTTTTTGACAAATGCCTGCATGGTTACTGAGCAGTCGTACATATTTATGTACATGTCATGTGAGGGACAGTTGGGACAACGTGTCCCATTTGTCCCTCATAATAGCATTACATGTAAAGCAGTTCAGATTTTCAAACATGTTGTTCAAACTTGTTTTGTTGAAGTAAAGATCATTTTAAAGCATGTTTGACTGTTTTCATTACCAATGTTTCATTATGCCTTCCAACTTTGACATTTCTATAGACCATCTAGGATGTCACACTTTACCCCCACAGTCCCATTTCTCCCTTGCCGTTGTCCCACTTCACCCACGGGTGGGTCAACTTCTCCCCCAAAATAAGTTTTTTTCTTTTCATTAACTGCAGAAAATTGAGAACAGTGCTACCCCCAGCTTATAGCTCTTTATGTAACCTACCATATGAACCTTCATGCAAGCCCAACAGGAAATGTAATAATCTCTTCTATAAAAAGATATAAGAAGAAAATCGGCGAACTTGAAATAATGTCCCACTTCTCCCCGCTCTCCCCTAATGATGACTGTGCATTATTCCCGATCTCATGAGCGTCAACGACAAATTTACTCTCTTTATTGTGCATTATAATTCATTATAGCCTATGCGCATTATGAATTCTCTTTGATTGGTCAAATTGATGGAAAGTACCGACTGACTGAAGTAACTGACTTCTCGTCTCTGACTAAAACCGAAACACTCATCATTGGGGATTTGAATTCCACTAAAACACTGGTACGTCAGAATGTTTGGTTAAGATAACTGCTTGATAGTAGCTCTTGCCGACAAATTAAACATATTAAGTTTAGGCGTCTAATTTCGTCAAAATTGCATCCGATTGAACGATGTGATCATTCTATATCGGGCAAATTTGAATGATCACGGCAATCAATACTAACTAATCAGTGGGAATCAGTGGGAATGCTGGGGGTGATTGCCCCAGTCCTTGTGGGATTCATTTAAGAGTACATTGATATCTATTGTTGTGTGAAATTGCTTCAGAATGGTCTCATATTCAATGTGCAGATTTATGTTTCCAGGTTAGCATGCCTGTATAGGCCTACAGTGACGGGGC